>NW_027187546.1:0-79725 GCF_041381155.1 Argopecten irradians | reverse complement strand
ATTGTTCATGATTGTTCCTACCTAGGCCAGTATGATTGTTCATGGTTATAGAGTGATGTCCTCTAGACCATAATAGGATTGTTCATGGTTATAGAGTGATGTCCTCTAGGCCAGTAGGATTGTTCATGGTTATAGAGTGATGTCCTCTTGGCCAGTAGGATTGTTCATGGTTATAGAGTGATGTCCTCTTGGCCAGTATGATTGTTCATGGTTATTGTTCCTCATGGTTGTTCATATAGAGTGATGTCCTCTAGGCCAGTAGGATTGTTCATGGTTATAGAGTGATGTCCTCTAGGCCAATAGGATTGTTCATGGTTATAGAGTGATGTCCTCTAGGCCAATAGGATTGTTCCCATGGTTTATAGAGTGATGTCCTCTAGGCCAGTAGGATTGTTCATGGTTATAGAGTGATGTCCTCTAGGCCAATAGGATTGTTCATGGTTATAGAGTGATGTCCTCTAGGCCAGTATGATTGTTCATGGTTATAGAGTGATGTCCTCTAGGCCAATAGGATTGTTCATGGTTATAGAGTGATGTCCTCTAGGCCAGTATGATGTCCTCTAGGCCTCTAATAGATTGTTCATGGTTATAGAGTGATGTCCTCTAGGCCAATAGGATTGTTCATGGTTATAGAGTGATGTCCTCTAGGCCAGTATAGATTGTTCATGGTTATAGAGTGATGTCCTCTAGGCCAGTAGGATTGTTCATGGTTATAGAGTGATGTCCTCTAGGCCAGTAGGATTGTTCATGGTTATAGAGTGATGTCCTCTAGGCCAATAGGATTGTTCATGGTTATAGAGTGATGTCCTTTAGGCCAGTAGGATTGTTCATGGTTATAGAGTGATGTCCTCTAGGCCCAGTATGATTGTTCATGGTTATAGAGTGATGTCCTCTTAGGCCAATATGATTGTTCATGGTTATAGAGTGATGTCCTCTAGGCCAGTAGATTGTTCATGGTTATTAGAGTGATGTCCTCTAGGCCAATAGGATTGTTCATGGTTATAGAGTGATGTCCTCTAGGCCAATAGGATTGTTCATGGTTATAGAGTGATGTCCTCTAGGCCAGTATGATTGTTCATGGTATATAGAGTGATGTCCTCTAGGCCAGTAGATTGTTCATGGTTATAGAGTGATGTCCTCTAGGCCAGTAGGATTGTTCATGGTTATAGAGTGATGTCCTCTAGGCCAATAGGATTGTTCAGGCCAATAGGGATTGTTCATGGTTATAGAGTGATGTCCTCTATAGGCCAATAGGATTGTTCATGGTTATAGAGTGATGTCCTCTAGGCCAGTAGGATTGTTCATGGTTATAGAGTGATGTCCTCTAGGCCAATAGGATTGTTCATGGTTATAGAGTGATGTCCTCTAGGCCAGTAGGATTGTTCATGGTTATAGAGTGATGTCCTCTAGGCCAAATATGGATTGTTCATGGTTATAGAGTGATGTCCTCTAGGCCAGTAGGATTGTTCATGGTTATAGAGTGATGTCCTCTAGGCCAATAGGATTGTTCATGGTTATAGAGTGATGTCCTCTAGGCCAGTAGGATTGTTCATGGTTATAGAGTGATGTCCTCTTGGCCAGTAGGATTGTTCATGGTTATAGAGTGATGTCCTCTAGGCCAGTAGGATTGTTCATGGTTATAGAGTGATGTCCTCTAGGCCAATAGGATTGTTCATGGTTATAGAGTGATGTCCTCTAGGCCAGTAGGATTGTTCATGGTTATAGAGTGATGTCCTCTAGGATTGTTCATGTTATAGAGTGATTTGTTCATGGTTATAGAGTGATGTCCTCTAGGCCAGTAGGATTGTTCATGGTTATAGAGTGATGTCCTCTAGGCCATATGGATTGTTCATGGTTATAGAGTGATGTCCTCTAGGCCAATAGGATTGTTCATGGTTATAGAGTGATGTCCTCTAGGCCAATAGGATTGTTCATGGTTATAGAGTGATGTCCTCTAGGCCAATAGGATTGTTCATGGTTATAGAGTGATGTCCTCTTGGCCAATAGGATTGTTCATGGTTATAGAGTGATGTCCTCTAGGCCAATAGGATTGTTCATGGTTATAGAGTGATGTCCTCTAGGCCAATAGGATTGTTCATGGTTATAGAGTGATGTCCTCTAGGCCAGTAGGATTGTTCATGGTTATAGAGTGATGTCCTCTTGGCCAATAGGATTGTTCATGGTTATAGAGTGATGTCCTCTAGGCCAATAGGATTGTTCATGGTTATAGAGTGATGTCCTCTAGGCCAGTAGGATTGTTCATGGTTATAGAGTGATGTCCTCTAGGCCAATAGGATTGTTCATGGTTATAGAGTGATGTCCTCTTAGGCCAGTAGGATTGTTCATGGTTATAGAGTGATGTCCTCTAGGCCAGTAGGATTGTTCATGGTTATAGAGTGATGTCCTCTAGGCCAGTAGGATTGTTCATGGTTATAGAGTGATGTCCTCTAGGCCAATAGGATTGTTCATGGTTATAGAGTGATGTCCTCTAGGCCAGTAGGATTGTTCATGGTTATAGAGTGATGTCCTCTAGGCCAGTATGATTGTTCATGGTTATAGAGTGATGTCCTCTAGGCCAGTAGATTGTTCATGGTTATAGAGTGATGTCCTCTAGGCCAGTAGGATTGTTCATGGTTATAGAGTGATGTCCTCTAGGCCAGTATGATTGTTCATGGTTATAGAGTGATGTCCTCTAGGCCAATAGGATTGTTCATGGTTATAGAGTGATGTCCTCTAGGCCAATAGGATTGTTCATGGTTATAGAGTGATGTCCTCTAGGCCAATAGGATTGTTCATGGTTATAGAGTGATGTCCTCTAGGCCAGTAGGATTGTTCATGGTTATAGAGTGATGTCCTCTAGGCCAATAGGATTGTTCATGGTTATAGAGTGATGTCCTCTAGGCCAATATGATTGTTCATGGTTATAGAGTGATGTCCTCTAGGCCAATAGGATTGTTCATGGTTATAGAGTGATGTCCTCTTGGCCAATAGGATTGTTCATGGTTATAGAGTGATGTCCTCTAGGCCAATAGGATTGTTCATGGTTATAGAGTGATGTCCTCTAGGCCAATAGGATTGTTCATGGTTATAGAGTGATGTCCTCTAGGCCAGTAGGATTGTTCATGGTTATAGAGTGATGTCCTCTAGGCCAGTAGGATTGTTCATGGTTATAGAGTGATGTCCTCTAGGCCAGTAGGATTGTTCATGGTTATAGAGTGATGTCCTCTAGGCCAATAGGATTGTTCATGGTTATAGAGTGATGTCCTCTAGGCCAATAGGATTGTTCATGGTTATAGAGTGATGTCCTCTAGGCCAATATAGGATTGTTCATGGTTATAGAGTGATGTCCTCTAGGCCAGTAGGATTGTTCATGGTTATAGAGTGATGTCCTCTTAGGCCAATAGGATTGTTCATGGTTATAGAGTGATGTCCTCTAGGCCAGTAGGATTGTTCATGGTTATAGAGTGATGTCCTCTAGGCCAGTAGGATTGTTCATGGTTATAGAGTGATGTCCTCTAGGCCAATAGGATTGTTCATGGTTATAGAGTGATGTCCTCTAGGCCAATAGGATTGTTCATGGTTATAGAGTGATGTCCTCTAGGCCAATAGGATTGTTCATGGTTATAGAGTGATGTCCTCTAGGCCAATAGGATTGTTCATGGTTATAGAGTGATGTCCTCTAGGCCAATAGGATTGTTCATGGTTATAGAGTGATGTCCTCTAGGCCAATAGGATTGTTCATGGTTATAGAGTGATGTCCTCTAGGCCAATAGGATTGTTCATGGTTATAGAGTGATGTCCTCTAGGCCAGTAGGATTGTTCATGGTTATAGAGTGATGTCCTCTAGGCCAATAGGATTGTTCATGGTTATAGAGTGATGTCCTCTAGGCCAGTAGGATTGTTCATGGTTATAGAGTGATGTCCTCTAGGCCAGTAGGATTGTTCATGGTTATAGAGTGATGTCCTCTAGGCCAATAGGATTGTTCATGGTTATAGAGTGATGTCCTCTAGGCCAATAGGATTGTTCATGGTTATAGAGTGATGTCCTCTAGGCCAGTAGGATTGTTCATGGTTATAGAGTGATGTCCTCTAGGCCAGTAGGATTGTTCATGGTTATAGAGTGATGTCCTCTAGGCCAGTATGATTGTTCATGGTTATAGAGTGATGTCCTCTAGGCCAATAGGATTGTTCATGGTTATAGAGTGATGTCCTCTAGGCCAATAGGATTGTTCATGGTTATAGAGTGATGTCCTCTAGGCCAATAGGATTGTTCATGGTTATAGAGTGATGTCCTCTAGGCCAATAGGATTGTTCATGGTTATAGAGTGATGTCCTCTAGGCCAATAGGATTGTTCATGGTTATAGAGTGATGTCCTCTAGGCCAGTAGGATTGTTCATGGTTATAGAGTGATGTCCTCTAGGCCAATATGATTGTTCATGGTTATAGAGTGATGTCCTCTAGGCCAATAGGATTGTTCATGGTTATAGAGTGATGTCCTCTAGGCCAATAGGATTGTTCATGGTTATAGAGTGATGTCCTCTTGGCCAGTATGATTGTTCATGGTTATAGAGTGATGTCCTCTAGGCCAATAGGATTGTTCATGGTTATAGAGTGATGTCCTCTAGGCCAGTATGATTGTTCATGGTTATAGAGTGATGTCCTCTAGGCCAGTATGATTGTTCATGGTTATAGAGTGATGTCCTCTAGGCCAGTATGATTGTTCATGGTTATAGAGTGATGTCCTCTAGGCCAATAGGATTGTTCATGGTTATAGAGTGATGTCCTCTAGGCCAGTAGGATTGTTCATGGTTATAGAGTGATGTCCTCTAGGCCAGTAGGATTTGTTCATGGTTATAGAGTGATGTCCTCTAGGCCAATAGGATTGTTCATGGTTATAGAGTGATGTCCTCTAGGCCAATAGGATTGTTCATGGTTATAGAGTGATGTCCTCTAGGCCAGTATGATTGTTCATGGTTATAGAGTGATGTCCTCTAGGCCAGTAGGATTGTTCATGGTTATAGAGTGATGTCCTCTAGGCCAGTATGATTGTTCATGGTTATAGAGTGATGTCCTCTAGGCCAATAGGATTGTTCATGGTTATAGAGTGATGTCCTCTAGGCCAGTATGATTGTTCATGGTTATAGAGTGATGTCCTCTAGGCCAAGTATGATTGTTCATGGTTATAGAGTGATGTCCTCTAGGCCAATAGGATTGTTCATGGTTATAGAGTGATGTCCTCTAGGCCAATAGGATTGTTCATGGTTATAGAGTGATGTCCTCTAGGCCAGTAGGATTGTTCATGGTTATAGAGTGATGTCCTCTTGGCCAGTAGGATTGTTCATGGTTATAGAGTGATGTCCTCTAGGCCAGTAGGATTGTTCATGGTTATAGAGTGATGTCCTCTAGGCCAATAGGATTGTTCATGGTTATAGAGTGATGTCCTCTAGGCCAGTATGATTGTTCATGGTTATAGAGTGATGTCCTCTAGGCCAGTATGGATTGTTCATGGTTATAGAGTGATGTCCTCTAGGCCAGTAGGATTGTTCATGGTTATAGAGTGATGTCCTCTAGGCCAGTATAGATTGTTCATGGTTATAGAGTGATGTCCTCTAGGCCAGTAGGATTGTTCATGGTTATAGAGTGATGTCCTCTAGGCCAGTATGATTGTTCATGGTTATAGAGTGATGTCCTCTAGGCCAGTATGATTGTTCATGGTTATAGAGTGATGTCCTCTAGGCCAGTAGGATTGTTCATGGTTATAGAGTGATGTCCTCTAGGCCAGTAGGATTGTTCATGGTTATAGAGTGATGTCCTCTAGGCCAGTAGGATTGTTCATGGTTATAGAGTGATGTCCTCTAGGCCAATAGGATTGTTCATGGTTATAGAGTGATGTCCTCTAGGCCAATAGGATTGTTCATGGTTATAGAGTGATGTCCTCTAGGCCTGTATGATTGTTCATGGTTATAGAGTGATGTCCTCTAGGCCAGTAGGATTGTTCATGGTTATAGAGTGATGTCCTCTAGGCCAGTAGGATTGTTCATGGTTATAGAGTGATGTCCTCTAGGCCAGTAGGATTGTTCATGGTTATAGAGTGATGTCCTCTAGGCCAATAGGATTGTTCATGGTTATAGAGTGATGTCCTCTAGGCCAATAGGATTGTTCATGGTTATAGAGTGATGTCCTCTAGGCCAGTATGGATTGTTCATGGTTATAGAGTGATGTCCTCTAGGCCAGTAGGATTGTTCATGGTTATAGAGTGATGTCCTCTAGGCCATAGGATTGTTCATGGTTATAGAGTGATGTCCTCTAGGCCAATAGGATTGTTCATGGTTATAGAGTGATGTCCTCTAGGCCAGTAGGATTGTTCATGGTTATAGAGTGATGTCCTCTAGGCCAGTAGGATTGTTCATGGTTATAGAGTGATGTCCTCTAGGCCAGTAGGATTGTTCATGGTTATAGAGTGATGTCCTCTAGGCCAATATGGATTGTTCATGGTTATAGAGTGATGTCCTCTAGGCCAGTAGGATTGTTCATGGTTATAGAGTGATGTCCTCTAGGCCAGTATGATTGTTCATGGTTATAGAGTGATGTCCTCTAGGCCATGTTGTTCCTATAGAGTGATGTCCTCTGGCCAATAGGATTGTTCATGGTTATAGAGTGATGTCCTCTGGCCATAGATTGTTCATGGTTTAGGTGTGTCCTCTAGGCCATAGGATTGTTCATGGTTATAGAGTGATGTCCTCTTGGCCAATAGGATTGTTCATGGTTATAGAGTGATGTCCTCTAGGCCAGTAGGATTGTTCATGGTTATAGAGTGATGTCCTCTAGGCCAGTAGGATTGTTCATGGTTATAGAGTGATGTCCTCTAGGCCAATATGATTGTTCATGGTTATAGAGTGATGTCCTCTTGGCCAATAGGATTGTTCATGGTTATAGAGTGATGTCCTCTAGGCCAATATGATTGTTCATGGTTATAGAGTGATGTCCTCTAGGCCAATAGATTGTTCATGGTTATAGAGTGATGTCCTCTAGGCCAGTAGGATTGTTCATGGTTATAGAGTGATGTCCTCTTGGCCAGTAGGATTGTTCATGGTTATAGAGTGATGTCCTCTAGGCCAGTAGGATTGTTCATGGTTATAGAGTGATGTCCTCTAGGCCAATAGGATTGTTCATGGTTATAGAGTGATGTCCTCTAGGCCAGTAGGATTGTTCATGGTTATAGAGTGATGTCCTCTAGGCCAATAGGATTGTTCATGGTTATAGAGTGATGTCCTCTAGGCCAGTAGGATTGTTCATGGTTATAGAGTGATGTCCTCTAGGCCAGTAGGATTGTTCATGGTTATAGAGTGATGTCCTTTAGGCCAGTAGGATTGTTCATGGTTATAGAGTGATGTCCTCTAGGCCAATATGATTGTTCATGGTTATAGAGTGATGTCCTCTAGGCCAATAGGATTGTTCATGGTTATAGAGTGATGTCCTCTAGGCCAGTAGGATTGTTCATGGTTATAGAGTGATGTCCTCTAGGCCAGTAGGATTGTTCATGGTTATAGAGTGATGTCCTCTAGGCCAGTATGATTGTTCATGGTTATAGAGTGATGTCCTCTAGGCCATAGGATTGTTCATGGTTATAGAGTGATGTCCTCTGGCCAATAGGATTGTTCATGGTTATAGAGTGATGTCCTCTAGGCCAGTATGATTGTTCATGGTTATAGAGTGATGTCCTCTAGGCCAGTAGGATTGTTCATGGTTATAGAGTGATGTCCTCTAGGCCAGTAGGATTGTTCATGGTTATAGAGTGATGTCCTCTAGGCCAGTATGATTGTTCATGGTTATAGAGTGATGTCCTCTAGGCCAGTATGGATTGTTCATGGTTATAGAGTGATGTCCTCTAGGCCAGTAGGATTGTTCATGGTTATAGAGTGATGTCCTCTTGGCCAGTAGGATTGTTCATGGTTATAGAGTGATGTCCTCTAGGCCAGTAGGATTGTTCATGGTTATAGAGTGATGTCCTCTTAGGCCAGTATGATTGTTCATGGTTATAGAGTGATGTCCTCTAGGCCAGTAGGATTGTTCATGGTTATAGAGTGATGTCCTCTAGGCCAGTAGGATTGTTCATGGTTATAGAGTGATGTCCTCTAGGCCAGTAGGATTGTTCATGGTTATAGAGTGATGTCCTCTAGGCCAGTAGGATTGTTCATGGTTATAGAGTGATGTCCTCTAGGCCAATAGGATTGTTCATGGTTATAGAGTGATGTCCTCTAGGCCAGTATGATTGTTCATGGTTATAGAGTGATGTCCTCTAGGCCAGTATGATTGTTCATGGTTATAGAGTGATGTCCTCTAGGCCAGTATGGATTGTTCATGGTTATAGAGTGATGTCCTCTAGGCCAGTAGATTGTTCATGGTTATAGAGTGATGTCCTCTAGGCCAGTAGGATTGTTCATGGTTATAGAGTGATGTCCTCTAGGCCAGTAGATTGTTCATGGTTATAGAGTGATGTCCTCTAGGCCAATAGGATTGTTCATGGTTATAGAGTGATGTCCTCTAGGCCAATAGGATTGTTCATGGTTATAGAGTGATGTCCTCTTGGCCAGTATGATTGTTCATGGTTATAGAGTGATGTCCTCTAGGCCAGTAGGATTGTTCATGGTTATAGAGTGATGTCCTCTAGGCCAGTAGGATTGTTCATGGTTATAGAGTGATGTCCTCTTGGCCAGTAGGATTGTTCATGGTTATAGAGTGATGTCCTCTAGGCCAGTAGGATTGTTCATGGTTATAGAGTGATGTCCTCTAGGCCATGGTATAGAGATTGTTCATGGTTTCATATAGAGTGATGTCCTCTAGGCCAGTAGGATTGTTCATGGTTATAGAGTGATGTCCTCTAGGCCAGTAGGATTGTTCATGGTTATAGAGTGATGTCCTCTAGGCCAATAGATTGTTCATGGTTATAGAGTGATGTCCTCTAGGCCAATAGGATTGTTCATGGTTATAGAGTGATGTCCTCTAGGCCAGTAGGATTGTTCATGGTTATAGAGTGATGTCCTCTAGGCCATAGATTGTTCATGGTTATAGAGTGATGTCCTCTAGGCCAGTATGATTGTTCATGGTTATAGAGTGATGTCCTCTAGGCCAGTATGATTGTTCATGGTTATAGAGTGATGTCCTCTAGGCCAGTAGGATTGTTCATGGTTATAGAGTGATGTCCTCTAGGCCAGTAGGATTGTTCATGGTTATAGAGTGATGTCCTCTAGGCCAATAGGATTGTTCATGGTTATAGAGTGATGTCCTCTAGGCCAGTAGGATTGTTCATGGTTATAGAGTGATGTCCTCTAGGCCAGTAGGATTGTTCATGGTTATAGAGTGATGTCCTCTAGGCCAGTAGGATTGTTCATGGTTATAGAGTGATGTCCTCTAGGCCAGTAGGATTGTTCATGGTTATAGAGTGATGTCCTCTAGGCCAGTAGGATTGTTCATGGTTATAGAGTGATGTCCTCTAGGCCAGTAGGATTGTTCATGGTTATAGAGTGATGTCCTCTAGGCCAGTAGGATTGTTCATGGTTATAGAGTGATGTCCTCTAGGCCAATTAGGATTGTTCATGGTTATAGAGTGATGTCCTCTAGGCCAATAGGATTGTTCATGGTTATAGAGTGATGTCCTCTAGGCCAGTAGGATTGTTCATGGTTATAGAGTGATGTCCTCTAGGCCAGTAGGATTGTTCATGGTTATAGAGTGATGTCCTCTTGGCCAGTAGGATTGTTCATGGTTATAGAGTGATGTCCTCTAGGCCAGTAGGATTGTTCATGGTTATAGAGTGATGTCCTCTAGGCCAATAGGATTGTTCATGGTTATAGAGTGATGTCCTCTAGGCCAATAGGATTGTTCATGGTTATAGAGTGATGTCCTCTAGGCCAGTATGATTGTTCATGGTTATAGAGTGATGTCCTCTAGGCCAATAGGATTGTTCATGGTTATAGAGTGATGTCCTCTAGGCCAATAGGATTGTTCATGGTTATAGAGTGATGTCCTCTAGGCCAATAGGATTGTTCATGGTTATAGAGTGATGTCCTCTAGGCCAGTAGGATTGTTCATGGTTATAGAGTGATGTCCTCTAGGCCAGTAGGATTGTTCATGGTTATAGAGTGATGTCCTCTAGGCCAGTAGGATTGTTCATGGTTATAGAGTGATGTCCTCTAGGCCAATAGGATTGTTCATGGTTATAGAGTGATGTCCTCTAGGCCAGTAGGATTGTTCATGGTTATAGAGTGATGTCCTCTAGGCCAATAGGATTGTTCATGGTTATAGAGTGATGTCCTCTAGGCCAGTATGATTGTTCATGGTTATAGAGTGATGTCCTCTAGGCCAATAGGATTGTTCATGGTTATAGAGTGATGTCCTCTAGGCCAATAGGATTGTTCATGGTTATAGAGTGATGTCCTCTAGGCCAATAGGATTGTTCATGGTTATAGAGTGATGTCCTCTAGGCCAATAGGATTGTTCATGGTTATAGAGTGATGTCCTCTAGGCCAGTAGGATTGTTCATGGTTATAGAGTGATGTCCTCTAGGCCAGTAGGATTGTTCATGGTTATAGAGTGATGTCCTCTAGGCCAGTAGGATTGTTCATGGTTATAGAGTGATGTCCTCTAGGCCAATAGGATTGTTCATGGTTATAGAGTGATGTCCTCTAGGCCAATAGGATTGTTCATGGTTATAGAGTGATGTCCTCTAGGCCAGTATGATTGTTCATGGTTATAGAGTGATGTCCTCTAGGCCAGTAGGATTGTTCATGGTTATAGAGTGATGTCCTCTAGGCCAATAGGATTGTTCATGGTTATAGAGTGATGTCCTCTAGGCCAATAGGATTGTTCATGGTTATAGAGTGATGTCCTCTAGGCCAATAGGATTGTTCATGGTTATAGAGTGATGTCCTCTAGGCCAATATGATTGTTCATGGTTATAGAGTGATGTCCTCTAGGCCAATATGATTGTTCATGGTTATAGAGTGATGTCCTCTAGGCCAGTAGGATTGTTCATGGTTATAGAGTGATGTCCTCTTGGCCAGTAGGATTGTTCATGGTTATAGAGTGATGTCCTCTAGGCCAATAGGATTGTTCATGGTTATAGAGTGATGTCCTCTAGGCCAATAGGATTGTTCATGGTTATAGAGTGATGTCCTCTAGGCCAGTAGATTGTTCATGGTTATAGAGTGATGTCCTCTAGGCCAGTATAGGATTGTTCATGGTTATAGAGTGATGTCCTCTAGGCCAGTATGATTGTTCATGGTTATAGAGTGATGTCCTCTAGGCCAATAGGATTGTTCATGGTTATAGAGTGATGTCCTCTAGGCCAGTATGATTGTTCATGGTTATAGAGTGATGTCCTCTAGGCCAGTAGGATTGTTCATGGTTATAGAGTGATGTCCTCTTGGCCAGTAGGATTGTTCATGGTTATAGAGTGATGTCCTCTAGGCCAGTAGGATTGTTCATGGTTATAGAGTGATGTCCTCTAGGCCATAGTAGATTGTTCATGGTTATAGAGTGATGTCCTCTAGGCCAATATGGATTGTTCATGGTTATAGAGTGATGTCCTCTAGGCCAGTAGGATTGTTCATGGTTATAGAGTGATGTCCTCTAGGCCAGTAGGATTGTTCATGGTTATAGAGTGATGTCCTCTAGGCCAGTAGGATTGTTCATGGTTATAGAGTGATGTCCTCTAGGCCAATAGGATTGTTCATGGTTATAGAGTGATGTCCTCTAGGCCAATAGGATTGTTCATGGTTATAGAGTGATGTCCTCTAGGCCAATAGGATTGTTCATGGTTATAGAGTGATGTCCTCTTGGCCAATAGGATTGTTCATGGTTATAGAGTGATGTCCTCTAGGCCAGTATGATTGTTCATGGTTATAGAGTGATGTCCTCTAGGCCAGTAGGATTGTTCATGGTTATAGAGTGATGTCCTCTAGGCCAGTATGATTGTTCATGGTTATAGAGTGATGTCCTCTAGGCCAATAGGATTGTTCATGGTTATAGAGTGATGTCCTCTAGGCCAGTAGGATTGTTCATGGTTATAGAGTGATGTCCTCTAGGCCAGTAGGATTGTTCATGGTTATAGAGTGATGTCCTCTAGGCCAGTAGGATTGTTCATGGTTATAGAGTGATGTCCTCTAGGCCAGTAGATTGTTCATGGTTATAGAGTGATGTCCTCTAGGCCAGTAGGATTGTTCATGGTTATAGAGTGATGTCCTCTAGGCCAATAGGATTGTTCATGGTTATAGAGTGATGTCCTCTAGGCCAGTATGATTGTTCATGGTTATAGAGTGATGTCCTCTAGGCCAATAGGATTGTTCATGGTTATAGAGTGATGTCCTCTAGGCCAATAGGATTGTTCATGGTTATAGAGTGATGTCCTCTAGGCCAGTATGATTGTTCATGGTTATAGAGTGATGTAGAGTGATGTCCTCTAGGCCAGTATGATTGTTCATGGTTATAGAGTGATGTCCTCTAGGCCAGTATGATTGTTCATGGTTATAGAGTGATGTCCTCTAGGCCAGTAGGATTGTTCATGGTTATAGAGTGATGTCCTCTAGGCCAATAGGATTGTTCATGGTTATAGAGTGATGTCCTCTAGGCCAATAGGATTGTTCATGGTTATAGAGTGATGTCCTCTAGGCCAGTATGATTGTTCATGGTTATAGAGTGATGTCCTCTAGGCCAATAGGATTGTTCATGGTTATAGAGTGATGTCCTCTAGGCCAGTAGGATTGTTCATGGTTATAGAGTGATGTCCTCTAGGCCAATAGGATTGTTCATGGTTATAGAGTGATGTCCTTTAGGCCAGTAGGATTGTTCATGGTTATAGAGTGATGTCCTCTAGGCCAGTATGATTGTTCATGGTTATAGAGTGATGTCCTCTTGGCCAATAGGATTGTTCATGGTTATAGAGTGATGTCCTCTAGGCCAGTATGATTGTTCATGGTTATAGAGTGATGTCCTCTAGGCCAGTATGATTGTTCATGGTTATAGAGTGATGTCCTCTAGGCCAATAGGATTGTTCATGGTTATAGAGTGATGTCCTCTAGGCCAATAGGATTGTTCATGGTTATAGAGTGATGTCCTCTAGGCCAATAGGATTGTTCATGGTTATAGAGTGATGTCCTCTTAGGCCAGTAGATTGTTCATGGTTATAGAGTGATGTCCTCTAGGCCAGTAGGATTGTTCATGGTTATAGAGTGATGTCCTCTAGGCCAGTATGATTGTTCATGGTTATAGAGTGATGTCCTCTAGGCCAATAGGATTGTTCATGGTTATAGAGTGATGTCCTCTAGGCCAATAGGATTGTTCATGGTTATAGAGTGATGTCCTCTAGGCCAGTAGGATTGTTCATGGTTATAGAGTGATGTCCTCTAGGCCAGTAGGATTGTTCATGGTTATAGAGTGATGTCCTCTAGGCCAGTATGATTGTTCATGGTTATAGAGTGATGTCCTCTAGGCCAGTAGGATTGTTCATGGTTATAGAGTGATGTCCTCTTGGCCAGTAGGATTGTTCATGGTTATAGAGTGATGTCCTCTAGGCCAGTATGGATTGTTCATGGTTATAGAGTGATGTCCTCTAGGCCAGTATGATTGTTCATGGTTATAGAGTGATGTCCTCTAGGCCAGTAGATTGTTCATGGTTATAGAGTGATGTCCTCTAGGCCAGTAGGATTGTTCATGGTTATAGAGTGATGTCCTCTAGGCCAATAGGATTGTTCATGGTTATAGAGTGATGTCCTCTTAGGCCAGTAGGATTGTTCATGGTTATAGAGTGATGTCCTCTAGGCCAGTAGGATTGTTCATGGTTATAGAGTGATGTCCTCTAGGCCAGTAGGATTGTTCATGGTTATAGAGTGATGTCCTCTAGGCCAATAGGATTGTTCATGGTTATAGAGTGATGTCCTCTAGGCCAATAGGATTGTTCATGGTTATAGAGTGATGTCCTCTAGGCCAATAGGATTGTTCATGGTTATAGAGTGATGTCCTCTAGGCCAGTAGGATTGTTCATGGTTATAGAGTGATGTCCTCTAGGCCAGTAGGATTGTTCATGGTTATAGAGTGATGTCCTCTAGGCCAGTAGGATTGTTCATGGTTATAGAGTGATGTCCTCTAGGCCAATAGGATTGTTCATGGTTATAGAGTGATGTCCTCTAGGCCAGTATGGATTGTTCATGGTTATAGAGTGATGTCCTCTAGGCCAATAGGATTGTTCATGGTTATAGAGTGATGTCCTCTAGGCCAATATGATTGTTCATGGTTATAGAGTGATGTCCTCTAGGCCAATATGATTGTTCATGGTTATAGAGTGATGTCCTCTAGGCCATAAGGATTGTTCATGGTTATAGAGTGATGTCCTCTTGGCCAATAGGATTGTTCATGGTTATAGAGTGATGTCCTCTAGGCCAGTATGATTGTTCATGGTTATAGAGTGATGTCCTCTAGGCCAGTAGGATTGTTCATGGTTATAGAGTGATGTCCTCTTGGCCAATAGGATTGTTCATGGTTAGAGAGTGATGTCATCTAGGCCATGAGGTTTACAGAAGGTTCCTACTTTACATGTAATCCAATGATATTGCTTCAATATTTTTTTCATTTTTCTGAAATAATGATGCATTGAGACTTAATAATAAAATCAGATTGGAAATAAATAGCATGACCTAGTTTTCTGTAATTAATATATATTGATTCTTAATATCGTCTGTTTGATAGACAACAAAAAATGTTTGTCCTTTTTTATATGAATTTATAAACCCAAAAGATATTGAGAATATTGCTTATCATTTAATTTGAGTAACGCAATGAGCTACTAATTCGGTATTGATTTTCGTGCGTTTGCTTATTTTAAAAATAACACATTTAGTTGTGGCACATTAATATTTTAGTCAATAGTAAACAGTTGGTTCCTGCCTTAACAGTCAACAGTCCAAAGTATTTCTCGGGGTATTGGTATCAATCCCAGAAACTGTTTCTACATCATTGTGACAAAAACCGGACCCGGGTGCGGTATTCCTATGTGTTCCTTAGTAGCGTGCAAGTAGTAACCAGCACCCAGGTCGCAGATTCTGTCTAACCTTATATTTTGTATGATCCGTAGATTATGACTACAAGTCTTAACGATTGCTTATCCGGAAATATTTACATTTGCCTGGCAGTGCCACTAAATAAACTAACCAAACAAAGTGTTGTCTATGAGAGCATAACTGACACCCAAAGCATGCCACGATTCCAATGCGTCAGAATATAACAATCACATACAGTGTAAACAAAGATGGCGGCCGACGTGAATTGAACTCTTGCCTGACAGCTAAACCAAACACAAGAATTAAATAACTCAAACTCAATTGTATAATGGCAAAACACACTAAATAAAAAAGGAAACACTAAAAATCATAAATATAAAAAGGCAATTTAATAATAAATAAACCAATGAAAACAAATCTTTCATTCATGCTATAAAACTGAATAAAAATTATCGCCTGCTTCGGGCACCATCGAGTAAAACATTAGCGACTAAAATGGCTGAAATTCCAAACTTCAAACTTGACCTGCCAGACTTTCTAAATGACGATTTTTTGTCAAGGGAAAATGACAAACTAAATGATCTTCCTGAGCAGTGGTTAGATGAAGTCAGTTCTAACGTTACAAGTTCATAACAGTTTGAGAAGATTTTCAAAGAGCCTGCCATTGCTAACCTGCCTCCACCAGAAACGCCTTCTCAGCCAGGGTTACCACAGATTTAAGAGTGTGGACGCCAAAGAAATAGAACAATTACTTCAATCGAGGGAAGCCCCGGCCAGAAAGAAAAATACCGAGTGGGGTTTAAAAATATTCTAAGGTAGGAAATTAAAAAATATCACTCTAGTCTACTCTTGGTGATTGTGTCAGGCTTTGTGAAGTTCCTGTGTAAATGCAGAAAATCGATCAAAACAAATTATTGTTGCATTCATTACGACAAGCAAAAATTGTGTCAATCGTTACACCACCGACATGATGTCGCAGACTGAATATTAGATTTGTTATTTGTTTTTAATTTAGACTGGTGTAAGGAAAAGTCAAGGGAGGAAATCAACTTCAATACTGTATCTGCTAAAACCAAAACAAGATGATGACAAAGATACCGTTTATCACAGAAATTCCCTGATCAGCATCAGAACTGCCATAAACCGACACCTTTCCAGCTGTCATATGAACATCGACATCGTTAGGGACGGAGAGATGGCTAACGGGGTGTTAGTTGGCCTTTTAAAGGAACGGATGAGAACGGGAACGTCCAAACCTACTTAACATAAACAGATGATAGAAGAATGTGATCTTCATAAAATATCCACTTACCTGAAAAGCGCGACTTTTTCCCCATTTATTCTCCGCGAATGCGTGTGGTATCACCTGTCACTCAATTTTGTCACTGGTATCACTTGTCACTCAATTTTGTCACACGTGTTATGGAATTTCACCACCAGCTACGAATTGATTCCTTCAGCTTCCACAATGACGGATCCGGCGAATATGCGACCATCACATATGAAACCCAACAAAAAATCACCAAGGCGGTTTAAACTCCTCGGAAATGAGCACTGGGAAACGAACAGACAAAAATGCGGACAGTTTATTCAGTCAGTGCAATAGATATGCACTAACTGGTCCACTTCCTTCTCACACTTGGTTCACGTGTATTTTTTGTTTGTTTGATTAATTAACGTCCTATTAGCAGCCAGGGTCATGTAAGGACGGCCTCCCATGTATGCTGTGTGTTACGTGTATGTTGTGCGAGGTGAGTGTTTTGGGAGACTGCGGTATATTCATGTTGTGTCTTCTTGTATAGTGGAACTGTTGCCCTTTTTATAGTGCTATATCACTGAAGCATGCCGCCGAAGACACCAAGCAACACACCCCACCCGGTCACATTATACTGACAACGGGCGAACCAGTCGTCCCACTCCCTGTACGTGTAAGCCACTGTCCAAACGTTCCTTTGCGCGAATGTTATCCAATATCTGTAATGGGGCGAAAGTTGACACACATTACACTCCCCATTGCTTGTGACCGCCATTCAGTGTCTGAATGACAATAATTTCGAATCGCGGCACATAATGAACATGTCCCTCCGGCCACTATTTCTTAGTTTCGGGCAAAAAACTGACACGAGAAAACTTAACTAAAGCGTTAATTTTTTTTATGTAATTAAATATACATTATTATTTTTGTCGTTTTGGTACGAACTATTTTGTATGCCAATCTGCACTTGAAAAGAAATGCCGTTCTAGTTTTCACATTATTCTACGGAATATTGGCAGTAAGGCGGGAAATTTAAATTATAACTTCGAAATCATTATATTTTTTAATGAAAACAATACATCAAACGTAAATATAAGCATTATATAATAAATTAAATGGTTAAATTGTTAATCGGGTAGCCTAATGTGTATAATAATAATTCGTACATGTTAATAACTAATTTGCTATCGCGTATTAATTTTAATCAGTCTTCGCTGCCATCCCGAACTCATCGGGTGTTATCGCGAGAATCTATGCTTATTCCCGAGGAGTTCCGGATGTCTTCACTGCAAGATTCTTCCACCTTCGACCCGGACGAAATATCCACTAACATCACTTGTATTTGCATCATCGACTGCTAAAAATGTAAGTAATGTATTAGAAAACATTTTGTGTACCATATTTTACATGCCTGGATATTGTATTTCATTAATAATACTTTTGCGAGATCCATTTTATCGCACATTTTCAACATCCAAAGTTATTGACAGTTGACTGAGGTACCGTTGACTGATCTATCTCAGTCTCTAACGTTATGTAAGTTAATGACGATAATTGTTTGACATTTGCCCAGTTCTGATAGGATTCGACTGAAAGACGATTGATAAGTGCAGGTGCTCGCTTTGACGACATTTGTCATCTAAATTAACGCCGATTTGTCGACATTAACTCTCGACTAATCAACGTGCCTACAATGTACGCATAACGTTACTACTTAACTTGGACCCAACCAGTAGTCGTTACGGAACAGTAGTCGTGATTGTGTACATATTCTGTTGTGAATCCAGATTTCCGAATGGCTGGAACTACTGGCAAATGCTTCATGATAATGTTGTTTTGTTTATGTGGAAATAATGTGTTTCATCAGAAACATATATCTGGTTTCATGAGATGCTTAGTAGACTGGCCACCAGTCTCTAGAATATTAAACAAACAAAAAATTGGCTTGATTATTTTTGTCTCTACTACATGCCTGATCCTAAGTTTTAAACTAGGGGGAGATAATCTAGTAAAGAACTCTGCTGAGAAAGTCTTATCAGCAACTTAGGGTCTGGTGGCCAGTCTAGATGCTTAGCTAAGAATTAAATTTTGCCCAAATCATGACTATTGTATGTTCGTTCATGACTACAGCATCCCACTAGCCTATTCTATCTTTAGCTAGAATTTAGATAGTTAGTGTTTCAGTTGTAATCCCAATACACATGTATTTGACAATGTAAATATGCAACCAGATGTTCCATTTCGACATGTTTTCAGTGCCAGTTTACCCCATCTTGTTTCTAGGGACAAATTAATTTTGATTTTAACCACCTCACTGGAATCTTATTGTGTTATTCATTGGTTATTTTTAGTCCTGTACTAGAATTTACAAATGTTAAATCATATTTATTTTTGGAGAAATGTAAACTGCATCTATTTGATGAATGTGTGAATGCATCATTCATTCATTTGAAATTATTGTGCATGAGATTTTTTTGTCAGAATGATAATCTGGCTAATTGAAGCAGAACTCAAGATTAAAGTTTAATAATAATAGACCATCAAATTTTCAAATGACATATATAATTTGTGGTGTACTTTCATATTTAAGACATCTTCAGGCTACTATGTCATGTTTTCATGTTTTTCAGAGATGAAATTTATATTCTTATAACCAGATATTGAGATTGTAATTAAATCATGATGTGAATTTAAAATTAGTCCATATAATGTTTGATTTACGATTATACCTGAGCAAAAAGGTGTGTTATTTGGCTAACAAAATACAAAACAGGTTAAAAACACAAAAAAACCTGTCCAATCTTATTCAATTAATCCTTATGATTATCATTATCTTATCAAAATTCAAATATGGGATTCTAATAACTGATCAGTGTGATAATGATTGGCACTAAAATGATAGTTGAAAGATGGATCTAATGTACCGTACATCTAGATAGACTGATATATGTCATGAACAATATTGACCAACAGAAAGCTGACATATATATACCTAGTGTTGGGAATCGATTGAAATTCATGGCCCAGTCACAGGGGCCCGTAACTACTGTATATATTAATTATAAGATATATTTTCAATCACTGGGTACGTTATAGATACAGTATTGGTGCTGGATTATAATCATACGTATATCATTGACTGGAAAATAGATATCATATTATAAAACAGTAGTTACGGGCCCTGTGGTCCTCATCCGTTTTATTTAAACCCAATCCAATGAATCGATTAGGAATTTATTATTTTATTCCTTGATGTGTTAAACGATTCTTCATATATTATAAAGCCTTCATAGGCAAACTGGCTTATGATTGCGGAGGCCTCTCTAGATCTGTGCAGTTTTTGTTTTCTGTCGATTTTTTCTTTTCAAATCATGCTCATTGAAGATTACGAATTTCTACGTTTAGTGCTTGGTGCATATTCAATTCGCCACTTCTAGACATTCTTAAACATTTATGTCTATGATTTTTTTGCTATGTTTTAACTGATCAGTCTTCCTTTTTACTTTATGGTTTCTCATGGCTGTCGTAAAACTTTTCCATCCTCTACACCTTACGCATACTTCGTCGAAATAACATTAACTCGTCAATACCTACCTATCAACATATATTAATACATTTTTAGGTGTTTATATGCATGTGTCAAACTCCTGTTTTACTGATGTGCAAATAGTGTCCTATGTTTGTTAAAAGTTCTTGAGAGCGTCAGACATCTCAAAGTGTCCTAATGTGTTTTCTATCTTGTCATTCTACCACGCGGCAACCCACGGTCGTAGGGTTCTTCAGTACTCACTAAAGTGCTAGCTAACTTTGGCTTTGGGAATTCATATAATGTATCCTATCAGTGCAGTGTTTTTCATTATTTTATACAGATCCAGAATATCTCGAGACCATTGATTGTTACCTTGAACAATACGGCAAGATCAATAATACGAAGGTGTGCAATATCAACTACCTTTCAACGATGATCATATAACCTGGTCCATAATTCAACTACTGGTGGATGCTGACACTCGACATTTACTGTGAAGAGAATTGGACCATGGAACTATGGAAACCTTTCACCATTGAGGAAATTTAATCCTCAAAAAGAGATCACAGATCAAGAGAATGTCTTAGATATTTTAAGCCGCCTGTTGTCATCTCTTATCTTGCCATTCTTCAACATGTGGCAACTGCGAGACAGCACAAGGTCTCAAATGGTTAGATATCAGTCCCATACTCGTCTAATATTAATTTGCATGCTAAGTGGAAACATCTGTATTTACAATGTCATTTAGGATTACTTTTTTAATCATGGAGAAAGATCTAGACAATATATAAATAGATATGTTAAAGCATTGTCTACCAAATTTGATTTTTTTTTTTAGCTATGGCATCTATATCACTTAAATTATCTAGGTTATGTTAAAAAATTCATTAAACAGATATCATAATAATTGCATACTAACAGTCCATGTCAAGTCTAACAATTCTCATCTTCATTTCACAATTTCAGCACTAATATCTTGTTTTGGAAGATAGGTACAATGACTTGCACAATCACACATGAATTAGATAAAATCCCTTCTAATAACGTCCATAAGGCGAAAATTCTATACTTTCTGTAATGTATTACAACAAACTTTTATTTTTTCCGAACTTACATGGTAATCTTTTAATGTATTAAAATAAAAATGTTTTGCTATTAATGCGCTCTAAGATATTTTGAGCAACATGTTTTGAATGCGCATTTTCATGACATTCCTCAGACTCTTCAACAAAGTGATATGCTAACAATAGAGAAACTAATGTGTTTTATAATGATGCATAATTTGACTCTACTGAAATCAGTATTTCTTTTCTTCCTGGGCGGGGCGGGAAGTGCCTATAAGAAAAGTTTAATGGAAAACTGGAATCACAAACTTGAGAAAGTCATCAATTCTACCCTTGTGCAGACTGGAACAATGACCTAACATAAATTAATATGGAAATGTCTGACGAGACAATTTGTCAACTAGCAGCAAAAGGAGGTGTCAATTGTATCATGCGAATATAATCACTATTCCTGCCGGAGTGGAAATATCTATTTGTTTAATTGACTTAGTGAAGAATTTACATGACATGAATTGTGCATTTCCAATTAATGATATTGTAGCTTCATAATTCTAATTAAGTTTTTTATTATTCCAAATTTTATCATGCCTGTGAAATTGATACCAGTTTATTTGATTGACATGGTGTACCTCCCAATATGGCATGTAATCCATTGATATATCTTCTTTTTGTTAATTTCTGTATTGTTTGTATTTTAGGCCAAATTTCCAACAATATAAATAACAAATATCAAAAATTGAGAATGGGCCATGGCTTAAGATCATGTTACAAGAATGATTGGTACATATCAATTTACCTCCCTACTACTGTTTAACTAAATATAATGTTGTAGACTTGAGCTAAACAAAACTAAAGCTATTCCTTAACAGCAGTGTTATATAAGCAGAAATTTGACAGCGCAAAATGCAACATTTACACAATTCAACAATAACAGTAAATATTACATATCATATTAAATGTTAATGTAAATGTATGGATCAAGATAAAATGTTATACATATGTACTTAAACAAGTAGAAAAGTACTGTGGGTATGTGATGCAAGTTTAATGACCAGGAAAGGAATCTAAGCAAACCTGCCTGCCCACTTTTGCTAGATCGTTATAAAGGCGACAAATTTAGGATCTTATCTTTTCTATTCTCTCCTAACTGACTTTATTCCTTACTATATTGCTCCCTTGGACCGCTGTCACTTTTGGCCTTGTGTTGAGCAGTTGGTCGCCCCTGTGAGGGAAGGCTCTGGGTTCTGTCCCTGGCCCCCCAGACACTCCAAAGTCTTTAAAAGTTGGTAGTTTTGCTCCTGCTTAGCGCCTCCCCCCAGCAAAAAGGGTGTGGGCACGACTGGTTCGCCCGGTTGTCAGTTATATGTGACGGGTTGAGGGTGTGTTGCTTGGTGTCTTCGGCGGCAGGCTCCAGTGATATAGCAATATAAAAAGGGCATAAGTTCATTTACAGAAGGACATGATTATACCGCAGTCTACGAAAACACGAACCTCGCACAATTTCACTCACACACCGCATACATGGGTGGGGCCTCTGTCCTTATGATCCTTTGAATAGGACGTTATTATTTAATCAAAACATATAACAAAACAAACAATCAAGCAAGTTAAGAAGGTGTTTTGTGTCCGGCGGTTATGTTATATTGTATTCATATACTGCCATGAAAAATATATATGATGTATGTACATGTATGATTACACACGCGAGAAAGAGTAAATATATATGATGTATGTATGATGATCATTGATCACAGTTATCTTGTGTACTTTACATGTATTGATGAAAAAACTGAATAAAATGTAAATTATAAAAAAAAAAAAAAAACAATAAATATACATGGAAATTCTCACAGACTAACCTTGTGACTTCAAAACTGTGCATAACATGTTATTTAACCGTAGTACAATTGAGTGATGTTATCCTTGTCTGTGATTTCTATTTGTTTCAAATATGCAGGATATTTACAGTTGATGCTTTTCATTGATAATTCCATATTGTTGATGTTTACATTTAATAAGTATTTAAAGTACCTTTCTTGATGGCAAGTTAGTTACTTCAGCACTCGTAAAGGTATTGCTTCAAATTCCGTCTATGTAAAATGTATTATAAATGCATACATTTACATTTAAGAAACTAATTTGATGCTAAATGTGTGAGGTTTTACATTGCCTGATATTTTTCAGGCATTTTTTGCAGAGAATTGAAAATTGGTTGCATAGGGCTGCAGCATTATTTATATCCGAAAACTCGAAACATATATTCAGTGTGTTCCTTTAATATAATATAGATGTACAAAATAAAGACATGCAATACATGAAACAGATTAAATTTCTTTGTTTTTTACTATTATCATTTCAAATTGTCTTCAGTTACATCACATATTGACCAAAAAGGGCACTACTTGTCAGAAGGTGACAGTGATTTCAACTTCCATTCAAGCAAACAAATACATCTACTTCAGATTTCATTGTTGCGAAAATAAGAAGTCAAGCAAGTAAAATATAATGTCTTAGTAGCTTTAAAAACTGCTTAATTACCTCGTATGTATATCAAAAATCAAAAATTTCAAAGATCTCTTTGGACAAAAAATTATTTTGAATTAACTAGGTTAGACCACAGGGGCTTAGTAAATTATTCATTAAGTATAATAGTCAAAGTGCAAATCATATCCCTAATATTAGGATATGACATAAGGTGCTGATACCACTTACAAGATCACAATATTATAACCATATTTATGTGCCCCTGTGATTTCAAATTTGGTACCGTAGTCAGTTTCTTTATTGCTGATCGTAACTTTGTTCTGAATTTTGACTAATGGAAGTCCAGTGGTAAACAAACTTCGTCTCTAAGTATATTGCTTTGTTGTAGTTATACAATAACAATATGTATATTATAATGCCATTTTACAACAGAATGCAAAGTTGTATGAGATCAAATAATGTAAAAAATGTCTTACTCTGCTTTTTCCTGTTGATAAAAATGACTGTAATTAGAAAAGGAAATATCACTCCCAAAATTGGAGTTCCTATTGCATTGTCATAACCTTTATACCACAAGGACATGATGGTCACATCGGCCATAATTTTCGTTCACCTTGTAAATCAGTTTAATAGGCCATTATTGATTTCTTTAAATTGGCTGTGCCTCTGCCATAATGGAGTTTGAAACTTTATAAAGGTGCTCCACTGCGAACATCATAAACGGTTACGATTATTGTTAAAACAATAAATTGGAGTTCATTCATGTTTGTATTATGTCTAATTAATACAAAAAATAATATAACGATAGTTTATTTGGGCTTTTGGAGCATGCACAATGGACTTCTTAATTCAAGTATAAGGGACATTGGTGCCATGGATCATACTTTACAGGATGCAATTAATTTGTTTTTAATGTTATTTTTATGCGTTTAGTAGAATTAGAAGCTTCAATTACTTTCCAATTGTGATTAATCTTTAAGTAGAATTATAGAAGCTCAATAACTTTCCTGTGGTGGTAGAATGATGTAGAGTAAGTAACTGAAGAAGAATGCTTATTTGTCGTCTCCTGCTTTTTCTGAATATAAAAAAGCATACCATTTTCAGCGGTGGTAGCATCTTCAAAACCGTAATGATAATTCTCTATTACTACTCAAGTATTATATATAACAAGTTTGTATGTCATACACGAACTGTAAAATGATCCATTGAATCATTTAAATTTGAAAGGAAGTGTTTAAAGAGGACAATTCGTCGAAGAGTACTACTTTATAAATTTGCAATGTATCGGAACGAAAAACCAATTCTAACGGAAAGTTAGATTAGTTGGTTAAAACTGCCAAAACCCTGGCCCTTGTCAGCATAGTAAAGAAAATCCATGTCTAGAACTATTCAAATTTTCTTACAGACAAAAGGGTGTGTTTTAGATGCATGTCCTGTCTAAAATCTTAATTTCACCAAACTCCTCAGTGTATTGCATTTGTTCCAACGTACTTGGACTTTGGTCTAGGGTATGGGTACAGCATACATGTTATGCCCTGAATAATCATATTGATCAACGGTTTAGAATTTCATCTTCGATAATCAATTAAAATACTTATGAAATTTAGCAAATATTTTTTATATGCTCTAGTTTATAAAGAATGTAGAAACAATACATTTATGTCATTATTTTGCTTTCGTGGTTATGTAACAGGATTAGCCTCATTTGTATTGTCCTGGTAGTCACTCTTATAAAACAAACCATTAATTATATAGATATGGTTATACAAGTGTATGCATATATGAATGTTATAAATACAGAAACATGTAATTCAACAATTTTCAATATATGATGGGCAAAATTGTTAAAAAAAATAATGGCTACATGTATTTCTAAATTATTGAAAAGACATTTTATTTCATTTAAATTTTTCTCTTTGTGTTGCTGCTGTGTTTCAGCTACTTTCAGTCGTACAATTGATACTTTTACCCTAGTCAAACATGCTTGGTAGAATTTCAAAGAGCATAAAAATTTAAATGTACTTTTTCTTGAGCTACTGGAATCTTCAATCAATTATGCACAGTGAGTCATATCCCGCTAGTTCAAATATTTATCTATTTATTGGTTATCAATAAGTGTACTATATGACATCAATCTACCTTTTAGTGAAATGTATAAACGGTGTTCATTGGTTAACGGATAACCTGTCTAAAAAAAAGCAAATTTTGATATTTAAAACTGTGATCCAAATTCAGATATTCATTATTGTCATGCCGTTTTCCTAAATAGTCGTATCTTTAGCTGATTGCTTTTAAATTTTAATGAAACTCAAATTGTGCACAAACATTACAAAGGAAATCATAGGCCATGATTTTTAAATACAAGAATGCTAAAATTTGAAATCGAATTCATTTGATTACTTTTCATGTTTGGAATATCTTTAGGCGAAAACAGTAAACATGTCTGTTACAGTATCCATTGCGGTATACAGGTTGAGTATCTTCAATTGTTTATGGACATACTTAATCACAATTGCAGTTTCAGGTTAACTAATTCATGAAGATAAAAACAACATTATCACAAAATTATACGAGCTGTTCAGAAAGTAAATTCCCATGTGTTTACAGGTATCTGTATAAGTATTTGCATTCAAGAAGCTACCAGTTAAACTATCATTTTTGCCATTAGAACAAATCTTATTTCAGTGATTTTTTTTACGAAATTCAAACATTGTCTATCCAAATATTTAATTTTAATGTTTCTTAAAGTTGAAAATGTCTATTAATCAAAAAAACTAATGATCAAAAGTTCTTCATTCAAACCAAAATTATGATTTTCAATTTTGTAACAAAACACTTTATGTTAACAACGGATGTCATTGAATTACAAATCATGCAATTAATTTTTTGATGGATGATAATTATCGCCAAATTTAACATCTTTGTTATGAAAGGGTCTCAAAAGACATTAGTTTAGGTATTTTTATTTAATATACCCTTCACAACTTTGAAAATATTAGTAACTTCCTGACAATTTAAATGAATTCATTTACACTGGCAAAAAGGCATAATTATTGAAAAAATTGTTGAATTCTTGTTTGATTCATATCTTAGTTACTAATTTCAAAACTTTGGTTATTATTTAAATTACAGAGCCATCACGTTAGATTTATATCCTTTATTTGTTACCAATTTAAATATGCATATACATTACCTTTTCATTAATAGTATCCTTTCACAGTTTATTGACATTCTGTAAAAAGGACTAAACCATATTATATTTATCGATTACCTAGATATGTAAAAATTTAAAACTAATTCTGTCAATTCATTACATCATTTTGTTTAAACGGTGTTATTTTGATCTCTGAATAAATATCACAAATTTTAATTTTCTGATATTAAGTTCTAATTTCCATGTTTTGCAATTTGTTAAAATTCATGTAACATTTGTTGTTGACCATCAGATATTTCTGATATCATTGCAATATGGTTCCTTCATTGGCACATTCGTGTGATAAAAAGTTTGGGATACAATTCCAATTCAAAATTACCGTAAACAAACTTGGGAACTAAATAATTTCAGTAAATTCATGGGCTGAAATTTTAATTTTAAAAAATCTGTTATCAATATAAATTATGCATCACAAAATGGGGATGTTTAGGGGGTCCAGGTGAGTCCCAATAACATGTGGAAAATGCAATTTGGCGACATAAATTTCAATGTAACCACTGAAAAATATCATAAAATGTAATTGAACACGTATCTTTGTTGCACAATTTATTTATTCATGTTCTGTAAACCTAGAAAAATCAAAGTACTGAAAGTACTTATATTTCCTAGCATAATGTCCATAAATATGGGGCGGTCTGGTTCGCCCCGGTACATGCACATGTCAATTTTTGTAATCTTCCCTTCAACAAAGAATGTAATTACATGTCAAAATTTGAAAAGAGTAGAAATATATTTAATTAAATGCACAATAAGTATATTACAGATTGAATTGGCCTTTCATTTAATTGAAATACAGCAATCAGCATAGCGGTACGTCAATGAAAGCAATGAAAACAGAGTGTTATAATTTGTATATTTTGTCACATGTATCAATTCTTAAAAACAACTCAAAGTACTGAAAGATAAATCTACAGTGTTATAATCACAGCGCAACACAAAGAGAAAAATTTAAATGAAATAAAATGTCTTTTCATAATTAGAATACATGAGCCATTATTTTTTAACAATTTTGCCCATATATATTGAAATAGTTTGATTACATGTTCTGTATTTATACATTCATATATGCATACACTTGTATAACCATATCTATATAATAATGTATGTTTTATAAGAGTGACTACCAGGACAATACAATGAGGCTAATCCTGTTACATAACCACGAAGCAAAATATGACATAAATGTATTGTTCTACATTCTTTATAAAGCATATAAAAAAATATTGCTAAATTTCATAAGTATTTTAATTGATATCGATGAAATTCTAAACCGTTGATCAATATGATATTCAGGCATAACATGTATGCTGTACCCATACCCGAGCCAATGTCAAGTACGTTGAACGAATGCAATACACTGAGGAGTTGGTGAAATTAGATTTAGACAGGAACATGCATCTAAACACACTTCTGTAAGAAAGATTTGAATAGTTCTAGACAGAATTTTCTTTACTATGCTGACAAGGGCCAGGGTTTGGCAGTTTAACCAACTAATCTAACTTCCGTTAGAATTGGTTTCTTTCCGATACAATGCAAATTTTAAAGTACTCTTCGACTGAATTGTCTCTTTAAACTTCCTTTCAAATTTAAATGTTTCAATGGATCATTTACAGTTTTGTATGACATACAAACTGTATATATAATACTTAGTAGTATAGAGAATTATCATTACGGTTTAAAGATGCTCCACCGCTGAAAATGGTATGTTTTTTCTATCAAAAAGAGGAGACGACAAATAAGCATTCTTCTTCAGTTACTTACTCTACATCATTACCACCACAGGAAAGTTTGAGCTTCTAATTCTACTAAAGATTAATCACAATTGGAAAGTTTGAGCTTCTAATTCTACTAAAGATAAAAATAACATTAAAAACAATTAATTGCATCCTGTAAAAGATCCATGGCACAATGTCCTTTACTGAATTAATAGTCATTGTGCATGCTCCAAAAGCCAAATAAACTATCTTATATTATTTTTGTATTAATTAGACATATACAAACAGAATGAACACCAATTATTGTTAATATTAATCGTACTGTTTATATGTTCGCAGTGGAGCACCTTTAAAGGTTTCAAACTCAATTATGTGGAGACAGCCATTAAAGAAATCAATATGCCTATTAAACTGATTACAAGGTGAACGAAAATTATGCGATGTGACCATCATGTCCTTGTAGTTAAAGGTTATGACAATGCAATTGGACTCAATTTTGGGAGTGATATTTCCTTTTCTTTTACATCATTTTTTCAACAGGAAAAGCAGAGTAAACATTTTTCCATTTTGATCTCTACAACTTTGCATTCTGTTGTAATGCTATTATATAAACATATTTTTTATTGTATAACTACAACAAAGCAATTACTTTGAGACGAGTTTGTTATACTGGACTTCCATTAGTCAAAATTCAGAACAAAGTTACGATCAGCAATAAAGAAACTGACTAACGGTACCATTTTGAAATCACAGGGGCACATAAATATGGTTATAATATTGTTGATCTTGTAAGTGGTATCAGCACCTTATGTCATATCCTAATATTAGGATATGATGCACTTTGACTATTATACTTAAAGCGAATATGTCCGGGCAAGTGACTGTAAAATCGGTAAAAATATGGTATTAATATATCCGGTATAATTTCTTATGAATTAGAAAAATAAAACTTTCCGTCAAAATCGCTGTACATGCGAAGAAAATAATAATATCTATGGGAATCCTAAAAGTCCTCCCGGACGGCTAAGAGTGCAGTTCAATCTTAACGCATGCGCAACACCCACCACTCTCCGTAGTAAACAAAACATGGCTACCGTAGTTTTTGAACCAAAATGTTTACCGCCAAAACAACCAACTGACTCACCTAAAATGCGAAAGGAAATGGCAATGGAGCAGCGGCAAATCCCAACAACTGACTCGGTTAAACATTACGACGCATGGAGAGTGTTAATACAACTTGTTATAGTGAAGAGAACAGTTCAAACGAGCACGCGGCTCCGGACCGCTACTGTACGTACCTAACAGTTAGGCCTACTACGTACCCAGTACTCCCCTGCTCAGCTAATTGTGAGTGAGTTCTTCGTATTTTGATCATTATGTAAAAATAGTCCCCCTAGCAGTATTTTTTCATAAATGAGTGGTCCACATATGGTCACATTGTTTTCATACCTGTTCCCCAATCGCGTAAAAACGTAACCTTGGGGTAAATAGCGGTTTCTTGTAGCGGGGCCTTCTTTAGGGTAATGGAATGCCCCTGTATGCTACCGACGTTCATTTCATACAGTTCTGATGTATATATTTAATAGATTTTTAATTTGTAAAATTTTTGTTCTGTACATGTTCTGGTAGTGTTATACACATACATTGTATATAGGATTTACATTGTAGGTTAATTGGTAAAATTGTATTGTAATATGTTCTGATATACACATATACATATGTACCTTGAGGTTTTAGCTTGTTCTTTAGATATATATATTTGGAGGACACATACAATATTATTTCTGGGTCATAATAATAAATAGTCGTTTGTGTATATTTATTACAAACTGTACCTGGTTCGATGTGTATAATGACAAACTTTACAGAGTTGTAAATGTACTGCAGCCAATGTAATCATTTATAATTATTCTGAATTTTTGTTTGGAACTAATAAGATAATGAATTTTTGTATCTTTTTATGAAAACAATATTTGATTCTATCAAATGCATCAGTGACACAATTCACAACTTATAAAATGTTTTCTCTAAAAAAAAAAAAACCTGTAGAATGAACCTACATTTATTACATTTATATTATATTTTAAAATTGATCATTTCAATTTTTGTCATAATTCAACAGATATAAAAAAATTGCTGGTTCTTTTTTTTTTCAGTGCACCATGCATGCATTTTAGTGGACATGAATACAGAAAGTATCATACCCTGTGGACCTCGGTTATAAACAATGTGTATGGTATAACATATACCATACAATTAGCATCATATGGAAGACTGAAGAATGTATGATTTTGAAGTGCTTGGCTTGAAAGTAAACTTTTCCCAATAGGAGACCTAGAAGATCATGAACAGAACATTTAAACAGTATTAAAATATATTAAATGTATCCTTTACAACTGGTTAATTGATTAAGTAAAAATTATGATGCAAAACTTTTTTCATAGTTTAACTTATGTAGAAAGTATTTGTTTATTATTATGTCCTCTATATCCTAGTGAATATAATTCTTGCATCCATATGCCTGCCCATTTGTTTGTCAGGGCTTGTGAGGATAGCTTTTCAATTTTATGTTCTTTAATAATATAAGGATTTTGTTTATTTACATATACGCAATATAGATAACATTGTCTTAGATTTAGCTAAATTCTACTTTAACAAGAGATGTAGACTCAAACATGATAAATTAAACCATAAAACTAGCAAGTTATCTGAAATATTAAAAATCTTTTTGTCTGAACCAAATTTCACATTTATTGTCTATGTGTAACTTGTACATAGACCATTTATGTATTAATACGTGTAGTAACAGTGATTACAAACACATAGACTAAAATGTAGTATATAGTACTAATGTACATCTGTCTTTGATTTGAGTTCTAAACAAAAAAAGTGGTACTATTGGGAAGTTGTGACTTGTGCGGAGGGTGAAATACAGAAGAAATAGCTACACATGGAAAAAAGAAAGATATACAGTACCATATGGATTCAAAGTTGCTCCAAAATCAATGAGACTAAATAACCAAAAAAAAGCCATGTAAACCCCAAATATGCAATGACCAGATCAATGATAAAGCACCCTTCCACTTCCAGTTAATCTGTAGCTATTTCTTCTATATTTTCAACCCCCCACTCAAGTTACAACTTCCCAACCTCATGATTCTTCTGTCTTTTAGCCCCCCCTCACCCCCACCCCCCAACACACACATACCTGATTGATTGTCATGTTATTTCAGGTTCCTATTCAGGTATTATTCCTAAAAAAAAAACCAAAAAGGTTATACACACTGTGTACTCTCAAAGGAGGGAAACCACTTCATTCAAAAATGGAATTTACAATTTCATCTTAATTTTGAAATTTTCAATTTAATTATTAATTACTGGACTATTTAAAAAACAGTATAGAACCCCTCGGCTACAGACAAAGTACTGTGGTACACATTTCTCTTAATTAATTACTTTTCTTCAACTCAAATCATCTTTTTCTCCAGAGCACAAAAAAGAACAGGAAACAACAGAAAAGGAAAGTAACATACATGTAGGCCTATATGTTTTGTTCTGGAAATATATATGATGTGTTAATTCTCCACAGCATAGGCCTACAATGAATTTGAAGAATTAAATATTATCAATGTTTGAGAGAATTTCCTAGTTGTAATTCTATAGCAGCTACATGGAATGTACGTTTTACATATATACAATTGTAACGATACATATACATCATAAAAGTTTCTTTCCTTCCAGCTGGACATTCATGTCATCATCTCTCCAGAACACAAATATTGTTTACAAAAAAAAAAAACCAACCAGAGGACATATAGATAATTTAATTAAATCTCTGCAAAAAACTACACGAATAATTGTAACACATATATTGTACTTGAAAAATATCTATGTATGAGCTAATTTATTTTCACATCTTGACAGCTACATGCACGGACGTTCTATGGAACGTTTTCGTTGTGGTTTTTAAATGGGTAAATTATGTTACGATAATTTGTATATTTAACCTTCATGATTCGGTTGATGTAAAAATACGACGAATGCTATGCTGCAATAATTGCCCCTTGCCGGGGCCCATCTCTGCATCGGCCGAAAATTTGTGTCGATTTCCATGTACAAGATGCTTTTTATCGAAAAATGCTTACAAAGCATTGTCATTAATGTAAGAATACTTCATTTGCATCAAATGTATCATCTCAAAACAACAATTTGCATACCGCATTAGTGGTTTATCACACGAAACGAAACCGACACGACTGAGAAACACATGTCCATGTTGACATTTCCACGCAGCCTCGTTTTCAAAGAGTTTGGAGAATTTATATTTAGAACTGTGCTAAATTTACACGGGGCTTCCCCCAAAATTTCAATGGTCAAAACTGGACACCGTAAGCAGAACTTGACCATCATTATGGTATACAATGACTTTGGAAGGCGCAAAGAACGCATTTAGACTGGTTTCCTTTGCCCGACTATTCACTTTAATGAATAATTTACCAGCCCTGTGGTCTAACCTAGTTAATTCAAAAATAATTTTTGTCCAAAGAGATTCTTTGAAATTTTGATTTTGATATACATAGAGATAATTAACAGTTTTAAAAGCTACTAAGACATTATATTTCACTGTTGACATTCCTTTTTTCAACAATGAAATCTGAAGTAGATGTAATTTGTTGCTTGAATGGAAGTTGAAATCACTGTTACCTTCCTGCAAGTAACCTATTTAGGTCAATATGGTGATGTAACTAAGACAATTTGAAATGATAATAGTAAAAAACAAAGAAATTTAATCTGTTCATGTATTGCATATTTTATTTTAACATCGATATTATATTAAAGGAACACATGAATATATTTTCAGTTTTAGGATATAAATAATGCTGCAAGCCTTTGCAACCGATTTTCAAATTCTTGCAAATAATGCCTGAAAATATCAGGCAATGTAAAACCTCACACATTTAGCATCAAATTGTTCTTAAATGTAAATGTATGCATTTATAATACATTTACATAGACGGAATTTGAAGCAATACCTTTACGAGTGCTGAAGTTAACTTGCCATCAAGAAAGTCTTTAAATACTTATTAAATGTAAACATCAACAATATGGAATTATCAATGATAAGCATCACTGTAAATATCCTGCATATTTGAAACAAATAGAAATCACAGACAAGGATAACATCACAATTGTACTACGGTTAAATAACATGTTATGCACAGTTTTTGTAGTCACAAGGTTATTGTATTTCCATGTAATTTTTTTTTTTTTTTTTTTTTTATAATTTACATTTTTATTCAGTTTTTTCATCAATACATGTAATGCACACACGATAACTGTGATCAATGATCAGCATACATACTTCATATATATTTACTCTTTCTCACATGTGTAATCATACATATACCCTTACACTCGTGCATAGCTTTTTCTCATGCTGTATAGATTATCAATATACATACACAAAACACTCTTCTTACTTGCTTAGATTCTTTCCTGGTCATTAAAACTTGCATTCACATACCCACAGTACTTCCTAATTGTTTAAGTACATATGTATAACATTTTTATCTATCCATACTAGTGTTGGGAATCGGTTGTAAAATGGAAATTCGATCATCGGTTTAGGACAATTTACTAATTATCGATTTTTATAATCGGATACTATTTATAGAAAGCTCTCCTGTATTTATATATTTCACCTTTTAGAGTTTTTTCTGAAGAATTTTAGAAAGATATCCACTGAACCAACAGTCATGAAGAAGTATTTTTTTTATAATTCAAATTCTTGAGTATCTATGATGTTTTAAAATATTTTGATATGTGATTTTTGCACTGATATATAACATAATAAAAGGTTCAGAACAGTATAAGATAAGCATGAGTTATCTCCCATTTTAATAATCGATTATTACCTTTCATAATCGATAGTCTTTGGAAAAAATCATAAATCGATCGATCATCGATTAAAATCGAGAATCGGTCCAACACTAATCCATACATTTACATTAACATTTAATATGATATGTAATATTTCTGTTTTTTGTTGAATTGTGTAAATGTTGCATTTTGCGCTGTCAAATTTTTCTGCTTATATAACACATGCTGTTAAGAATAGCATATTTTGTTTAGCTCAAGTCTACAAAATTATTTAGTTAAACATATAGAAGGTAAATTGATATGTACCTCATTCTTGTAACATGATCTTAACAATGCCATTCAATTTTTGATATTTGTTATTGATATTGTGGAAATTGGCCTAAATACATACAATTCAGAAATTAACAAAAAGAGATATGTCATGGATTACATGCATATTGGTACACATGTCTTTCAATAAAATGTTCAATTCACAGAATGTAATATGTAATAATTACATACTTATTACAGAATTATAGCTGCAATATCATTAATTGGAAATTAATAATAATCATGTAGATTCTTCTCAAGCAATTAACAATGATTTTCACTCCGGCCAAGAATAAATTATTTCCATGATAAAATTGAACTCCTTTTGCTGCTAGTTGATAAATTGTCTCGTAGAATTTTTTCTATTATTTATGTTAGGGTCATTGTTCAGTCTCACAAGGGTAGAATTGGTTGACTTCTCAAGTTTTGTGGTTCCAGTTCATTAATCTTTCTTATCTGGAAAGAAAAGAAATAGTTTTTCAATGAGTCAAATATGCATCATTATAAACACATTAGTTTCCTATTGTTGCTATTCACTTTGTGAAAGTCTGGTAATGTCTTGCAAATGCATCAAACAATTGCGTCAAATATATTGTACTTTTAGCGAACATTTTATTTATAACATTAAAATTTAACATGTAAGTTCGGAAAAAAAAGTTTTGTAAAACTACTTGTCCAATATAGAATTTTCCTTATGAATTATTAAAGGGGATTTATCTATTCACATGTTGTATGTCAATTCATGTTACCATTCCTCCAAAACAAGTATTTGTGCTGAAATGAAAGAAGATGAATTGTTAGAATGAAATGACTAGTGTTAGTAAATCAATTATTATGATATCTTTAATTGAATTGGTTTAACAGTACCTTAAAACAAGTTTATATGCAGTGCTAAAAAATATCAATTATGTAGTTATACTTTAACAATATCTTTTATTCAATTGTCATACTTTCCATGATAAAAGTATCCTAAATGCGACATTGTAAAACAGATGTTTTTCCCTCAGAATGCAAATTAATATTAGCTTACATGGACTATATCTACCTCGAGAACTTGTCTCTGCAGTGCCACTGTGTTGATATGGCAAGATATGATGACATCTGGCTGGCTAAAATATCTAGACATCTCTTGATCTGTGATCTTTCTGAGGATAAATTTCTTCAATGGTGAAAGGATTCCATAGTTCCATGGTCCTTTCCTTCAGTAATGCTGGGTCGCATCACCAGTAAGTTGAATTATGGACCAGTGTTATCTGATCATGTGAAGGTGGTTGTTTGCCACCTTCGTATATTGATCTGCCGAACTGTTCAAGCATCATGCTCTCAGGTTTCTGGATCTGTTAAAAGATGAAAAACACTGCACTGATAGGACAATAAATATTTCCAAAGCCAAAGGTAGCTTGCACTTTAGTTATACTGAAACACTAAGACAGAGGGTTTGCCGGTTGGTAGAATGCAAGAGAAACACATTTTCACTTTGATCTGAGCAAAACTTTTAACAAACATATGCACTATTTGAACATCATAAAAACAGGGTTTTCACATGCATATAAACACAAAAAAATGTATCATTATGATGATAGTGGTATATTCAGATTAATGGAGTTCGTCGAGTATCGTAAGGTTTGAGGTGGAAATTTCACTACACCATGATAAACCAAAGTATAAAGGTAGCTGATCATTAAAACATGCAAAAAGAAATCAAAGACAGCTCGTTAAAATCGTTCCCCTTGTATATGTGGTTGTCCCACTCATATCATTTTCAAATTTTAAAAATGGTACGATACGGAGCAATTGAAAGGAGACGTGCACAAGTCACTAACGTAGAAATCTATAATCTTACCCGATGATGACATTGAATTGTAAAGAAATATAAATGACAATGAAAACATAACAGCACAGATCTAGAGAGGCCTCGAGATCATAAGCCAGTTTTCCTTTGAAAGGCAAATAAATTATATATGAAGAATTGTTTACACAATCAAGGAATAAAATAATAAATTCCAAATCGATCAATTGAATGGTTAATTAAATAAAATCAGATGAGAGACACAAAGGGGCCCGTACCGTAACTGTATTATATTAGACGATATATAAATTTTCAGCCAATGAGGATAAACATATGTTAAATCCAGTATCACTGCAGTTTACTGGGTGGATTATATAAAACGCTACACCAGTGATTGAAAATATATCTTATAATTAATATATACAGTAGTTACGGGCCCCTGTGATTGGGCCAAATGAATTTCAATCGATTCCCAACACTAGGTATAAATATGTCAGCTTTCTGTTTGGTCAATATTGTTTTCATGACATATATCAGTCTAATCTAGATGTACGGTACATTAGATCCATCTTTCAAACTATCATTTTTAGTGGCCAATCATTATCACTGATTCAGTTATTAGAATCATATTTGAATTTTGATAAGATAAATGATAATCATAAGGATTAATTGAATAAGATTGGACAGGTTTTTTGTGTGTGTGTTTTTAACCTGTAATTGTATTTATGTTTAGCCAAATAACACACCTTTTGCTCAGGAATTAATCGTTAAATCAAACATTATATGGACTAGTTAATAAATTCAACATCATGATTTAATTACAATCTCAATATCTGGTTATAAGAATAATAAATGTCAGTCTCTTGAAAAAGCATGGAAAACATGACATAGTAGCCTGAAGGATAGTCTTAAATATGAAAGATACAGCCAACAAATTAAATGTTCCAATTTTGTAAAAATTTGATGGGTCTATTAATTATACAATAAACTGTTAATCATGAGTTCTGCTTCAATTTAGCCAGATTAATCAGTTCTGACAAAAAAATCCACACGGCACAATAATTTCAAATGAAGGAATGATTGCATTCCACATACATTCAAATAGATGGCAGTATACATTTCTCCAAAAAGTAATAATAGATTTTAACATTTGAAAATTCTAGTACAGGACTAAAACGGAACCAATGTAATAACACATTAAGAATTCCAGTGAGGTGGTTAAAATCAAAATTAATTTGTCCCTAGAAACAAGATGGGTTTAAACTGGCGACTGAAAACATGTCGAAAATGAAACATCATGGGTTGTCATATTTACATTGTCAAATACATGTGTATTGGGATTACAACTGAAAAGCACAAACTATTTAAATTCTAGCTAAAGATTCTCTGTCAATATGTGTAGCCCAAAAGACTTATATGACAGAAAAATGGTGTCGTCTTTAGTAGCTACAATTGGTGCCTATTCGCGCTAAATGGAGCAAAGTTAATGATTATGCAAACCATTATTAATCATTTGTTTGCATTTAATCGTACATGTTTTGGTATCGCTTACCCTACTAAGGCAATAAAACTGAACCACATAAAAATATCAAATTCACTCATCATAGTGCAACAATTCTTTTATTTAACATAATTACATATGAAAGATCATTTTCTGAGGGTATTGATTATAACGTCGGAGTCCACAAATTTGAGAATATAGAACGTCCTATGAAGAGCTTGTACTGTAGATATTTATGAATGGTATTTATGTTTGTTATTGGTGACAAAAATAATTAAATGTAAATGCCATATTAATCGCATAAAAATAATCGGAAACACTAACAAAAAATGAATGAAGAAACTAAGCCCGTAGTGATTTTTCGAGTGCAGTTGCTCTCCACAACGACACATAGGGACCAAATACGTACCCGTGGGCCACCGGAAAGGTATAGTAGCCGGGGTTAAAGAATAATCGTGTCTAGCGCTAAAGATCGAAATAGGCCTAGTGTGATGCTGTAGTCCCCCCCCACTGAACGAACAGTACAGTAGTCCATGATTTGGAGCAAAATTTAATTCTTCTTAGCTAAGCATCTAGGACTGGCCCACCAGACCCTAAGTTGAATTGATAAGACTTTCTCATCAGAGTGATTCTTTACTAGGATTAACTCCCCCTAGTATAAAAAACTATAGGATCATGGTATGTAAGTAGAGGACAAAAAATAATCAAGCCAATGAAAACACATAAATTTTCCACATAAACAGAAACAACACTAAACCATGAAGCATTTGCCAGTAGATTCCACCGAGCCCATTATTAGGAAATCTGGATTCACAACAGTATATGTAACATCAATCACGACTACATGTTCCAGTAACGTCTACTGGTTGGGACCAAGTTTAAGGGATCATGTAATAGGCTTTAAACCAGTGATATTTTTGCAAGGCCGAAAACAGGATTAACTGTGGCTGCATAATTGAAACAGAACAAATTTCATTAAAGTGTAGGTATATTACCTGGCTTAAAACTGTCAGTCTTACTGGTTTGATTAAGTTAATCTTGTGAGGCAGCTTGTAAATTTTCAAGTAAAATTAACATAAAAAATTATATATCTGGAAGTAATGACATAGAACGACGATGTGAATATGCAGTTGGATTGCACCAAATATCAACATGCTTATCTGAGTTCAATAAGTGACAATGCCAGGTACTCCCAACAGTATTGTTTGGCAAAATCGGACCATCGAATATCGCAGGAGCCTATTGTTGTAAATGCAAATGGCCTGGCTTTTAAATGGCGGATGCACAAATATAGCAGATAAGAAGAACATTTTTAATTGATAACAAGGGTGCGCTTAGTAAACACTATAAGTTACTCTGATGAACATGTACAAGAAGAAATATTTAACGAAAAAAAATAGTTAAAATGTGGACTTATGAGGCTCTTTCCCCCATTCCTTATCGTAAATTTGCATTTTTTTTACGCCCCAAACAGATTGTTTTGAACTATTTTTTATTCGTGAAGAGTCTTCTTGTTATGTTCAGAGTACCTTATGGAGTCTATAAAAACATTTGTATCAATGAGATGGCTTCTTATATGCGATATTTTTGATCCGCCATTTATAGCAGCCATTTGCATTTACTAACACTAGGCTCCTAGCGCTATTTGCTGGTCCGATTTTGCCAAACAAACTGTTGAGTACCTGGCATATTCACAACTGAACACGATGGCATGATTATTTGGTTCCATCAATGCAATTCACACGAGACTTCTATGTCTTCTCCATAAATATACATTTTTCTCATATTTTACTGTATTTTAACACCGACGCAGCTTCACAAATTAAACATATCAAACAGTAAGACTGACAGTTAGCCAGGGTATATACCAACAATTAATGAAATTAGTTCTGTTCAATTGCAGCACAGTAAAGAGTTTTAGCTTGCAAATAAATCACTGTTTAAAGCCATTACATGAACCTTAAGTAGTATGCTGTACATTGTAGGCAGCGTTGATTAGTCGAGAGTTAATGTCGACAAAGTCGGCCGTTTAATTTAGATGACAAATGTCGTCAAAGCGAGCACCTGCACTTATCAATCGTCTTTCAAACGAATCCTATCAAACTGGGCAAATGTCAAAAAATTATCGTCCATAAACTTACAATAACGTTTAGATACTGTGATAGATCTAGCTGAATGTATGATAAAACAGCATCATCATCCAAGCGGTACCTCATTCAACTGTCAATAACTTTGATGATTGTTTGAAAATGAGCTATAAATGGGAACTCGCAAAAGTAATATTAATGAAAAACAATATCCTCCCATGCAAAGTACAAATATGGATGACACAAAATTTGATTCCTAATGGCCAGTTTACTTGACATATTTTAGCAAGTCGAATGATAATATCGTCCCGGGTCGAAGGTGGGAAGGAAACTTGCAGCGAAGACATCCGAACTTCCTCGGGGGAAAAATCATAGATTCTCACTCGAGATAACACCCGATTGAGTTTCCGGGTATGGCAAGCTTAAACTGAATTTTAAATAAATAAAACGGCGATGCAATTTAGTTTAAAAAAACAAGTATGCAGAAATATTAGTATACACATTAAGTCTAACGCCGATTAACAATATTTAACCATATGATTTTATTATGTAAATGTTGATTTCTCCCGTAATATCTTATCTCCGTGCCCAAAAATAAATGTTTGGCATGAGCAGAACCCTGAACTATAATTCAGGTAACGAATAATACTGTAATACGGTCCTGAGTCTATTAAAAGGTTTATCCGTTTGAAATATAATTAAAAACGCATTTTTCACATTACGATCGTCAAATCTGCAATCAATAAAATACATGCAATCACTTATTGATGATTTATAGAAATATTAAAATACCTATATTGTTAGAAAATAAACGCAATCAATAAAAGAGATTAGGTAAGGCCATTTAATTGAAATGACAGTCATGTTAGATTATGGTAGAAAGGCATTAACGTAAAATAAAGAATGGCAAGTTTAAGACTGAAAAGTATCGCATTAAAACATCCGCAATATTGTACGTTGTGGAGTGCAAGACCTACTCACGGAATAATCGTCTTACAACTAGGTCAAACTTTTTCAAAGTCAACATTTCCACAGGAAATAATGTTTTAAGGTACTTAAGTACAATAGTAAATCCCAGGTAAATGCATACCTAGGTATTATTGGTTTCCGTTGAATTTAAACACCTTTGATTAAAACTAAATGCTTTTTGGATGTGTTTTTCCAATCATAACAATTACCATAAAGTAAATACAGCCTTCTAATGCAGATCTTGCTTGTATTAATCGCACTGTAATACTATAAAAACTGTATTCCTAGTCCACCTTTTCATGTAAAGTGAATACAGGTAATCCCAAGAATGGGTACTATTGGATTAATCAATCCGTTTAATCACAATAATACAGAGTCCGGTTTTTAAAAACAAATATAAAAGTAACATTGTTCTTTTTTTAATTTTGCATACAGGTTTCCGCAAAGATTCCAAGATGACACTCAGCGTCCTCTATAAATTCCTTTGGATTGCTTTTGATGATCCAACTTCTTGATATAGAAACAAATCAGATGTTTAGTTTTTTTAATACAAAACATAAAACACGAGTCTAGTTCTGTGAGAAGCTGGCATTTGTACAGAAGTGTCTTTTTCTAACCCGTATTTCTGATAATATAATGGAGGCTTTCGAAAATAAATGTTTAAACGTAACTTGGGGAACGCAACATTGGGTTGTCCATGCGGGTACTACAATCAATTTGCTTCCCCTGACTTAACTTCTGTAAAGATGTGTGGCTGATGAGGATGAAAAGAGGAAACATATAACATAAATGATATTGTTTCCAAGATGATAAACATAGGAAAGCATTTACTGTATAAGCTTCCTGGATCCGCCTGGGCCATGACACAAGGTAAAATAACCGAAACTTGGAAATTTAACTGGGAAATAGGTAAAAATTACCAATTTTCGGTTATTTTCCCAGTTGTACAGTTATTTTCCCAGTTGTAGAGTTAAATTACCAATGTCCAGTTAAATTCCCTATTTACCAGTTAAATTCCCTATTTTTCTCAAGCCTTGCCCGGAGGCTATATTCTTCACCGGGAGGTGTGAAGACTCCCGCTGTGAGACCATGCCTCGCTGGCACAGCAAATTTACCTGTGTCCGGTCGGCTAACTGGTCGGTCAACGTCCCAATATACTTACTGTGGGCATTTCTGGGCTACTATCTAGAAGCCATTTCTTGTATTTTATTACGTTTGTGATGTGTGTTACTGTTTCAACAGTTTTAATAACGTAACCTGCAGTTCTCGTTTCAGATATCGTAGGACCAGAGAAGATCGAAGAAACTACCAAATTAACAGCGTGATGCATATGAACATGATTAATTTTGAAACTATTTAAATTATACAACATACACTGTCTGTCTCTTGTTTATTTTTTACGAACTGCTGGTTGATCGTATAAATCCTTGCTAAAGTTTTTAATTCTATTTCAGAGAAACGAAACATCGTGATGCATGACTGTTGAAGAGATGAACAGGATCGATTTTGAAATAAATCAAATTATTATCTCGCGAAGAAGTATTGTGTATTTTGAGGAAATAACAATAAAATGGCATTGTTTTGTTTTGTTTTTAAATTAGTCACCGTAACCAGAAACTGATTGTCCAAAACATCGGCGGTCCACCGTACTCCGTGCACATTTCAATGTCTAGAGATACTACACATGAATAGTTATTAGAAGTGTTTGAAAAGATTAGAATCTAGTCACTTTAAATCGTCACAATACGTATTTAGTATGTTTGACTTTGAGATCATTAACCAATTAATCGGATAGCAGATACGTTGGCTTGCAATAATCGCATTGAGAGTAGACCCAAGCAAACTAAAACTACGATACCAGACCCAAGCCATGGCTAGAAATATATATAACCATTGAAAATATCACTAACCTTGCAGAACCTTTCAGATTATTAATTATGTAGTAATTATTTGCAAAACATTATTTATTGATATAGGTCCTACAAAATAAATCCCGTGATGCATGTTTTGAAGAGATTTTGCACATGATTAATTTTATGAAGGTTCCTATTAAATTAGATAATACATTTGCTTTTGCGAACAGCTGGAAATGATTTGCGTATATGGCCTTGCTAAAGATTTTTAGTTCAATTTTCAATATACCGTAGGACCAGTTTAAATTAAAACTATCTTGATAGTAATTTATTTTCTTATATTTACAAATTACAATGAAACTAAAACCTTTGCCGAAAGATTCAGAAAAATGGCCATGCATATAGGCACTTAGGGTTGTTTTAACCAGTCATCATATGCTTCACAGTTGTTACACGCAAAACATTTCCCTTAAAAACAAAAATGTTTTAATTACCTCCTGTATAGATATTTCTGAAGCTAAATATCTATGATTACAAAAGGATAAATCCTTGATTTGAGTAAATTAATATGCTATGTACGTCCGAATTTGTCAAAAGCAATGTTTTTTTTCTAACACAAATCACAGTTGCCACCCCACGTGAATCTTGGACCATACCAAATATCTTTAGGGTGCAAAGGTATCTTTTCAATTTCCTTTAACCAACAGTGTTCAACTTCTCAAATAATCCTGTCCCTTCCTAAAAAAGAAATGTTGTATTCATATTTTTATAAGGCCGTCAATTGTCATTGAAATGGGAAACGCGTCTCCAAAACGATCATTTGGCTAAACATTTTAAAACTCTTTCTAATATTTCTACCTGAAGTTTGAAAAGCTGCCAAAATTCGGTCAACAGAATTGTGATCTGATCAGCAAATCATTCAGTGTTATAAACTGGTACATTCGTAAACGTTTAATTATACAATATACATTGAAATCAAATTGCAAAGTCGCTGACCATTTTATACTTATTTTGATTTTAAAATAACGATTTGGCTGAAAATTAAACTGAGTATATTTGCATAACCAAAACAGTTTGACTAGTTGATTAACTATACATAAATGAATATGGACATCGAAGTAATGGAATTGACTTGTATATCAAATTAATTTCCTAATATGTTAATGCAGTTACCTGTAATATCAAATAATATGTTGAAAACTATTTAAAATTATACAAATCTGAACCAAATTTTTGAAATTCATATATGTATAAATTAATTTTTAGTTTATGCCACAACAACTCGACTCAAATATAATGACACTACTAAAAGTACAAATTTGTGCCAGTAGCCCATAAGTAATATATTTAGGCATAAGAACTATTGAACAGCAAGTTTTTTTAATTCATTTCAGAGAAACGATTAAATTTCGTGAGTGGTTAAAATTAACAGTCCTTGATTTACGAATTTAAAAATCAAATTTATTAATTCGAGAAAAGAGACAGAAGACATTTGAGCGCCAAATACGGATATGCTAATAAATGGTCATTGTTTTGCCAGTTTTTAAATTTAAATTAGGTATAACCAAAATTAATTGTAAAGCAAAACATTGGCTCCACGTACTCGTCACAGTTTTCAATGTCTAGAGATACTACACATGAATAGTTATTAGAAGTGTTTAATTAGATTAGAATCTAGTCACTTTAAAATCGTCACAATTGACATTATTTATTTAGTAAGTTTACTTTGAGATCATTAACCAATTAACTCGGATAGCAGATACGTTGGCTTGGTTAATCGCATTGCAGCATTTTGATTGTGGCTGTTAAACCCATACGATACCAGACCCAAGCCATGGCTAGAAATATATAACAATACTAAAGATTGAAAATATCACTAACCTTGAAAAAACCTTTTATATGTGTTAATTATTTAGTAAAATTCAAAACACTCATTATTTGATAATAGGTCAGTTAAGGCATAATTAATAAATCCCCGCATATGTTTTGATATTTTTTTTGCACACGGCCTGCAATATGGCGGTATCCTATTACCAAGTAAGAGCATTATGCTAATTTTTTGCTTTCAAAGTTTCATATGCAATATTACAAGAAATATGAAAATTCCTTAAATTATTTAAATAATAGTTCTTTATTTCAAGTCAATGTGATTATTCAATGTCAAGAATGAAATTTTATTTATTAAGTCGATTCAGACTCATTGTTGATGATATATATGGATCGATGTTAAGCTAACCAGTCACTCATGATCACAGTTGGCCGACACGCACACACATACACTCGACTCCCTTAAAAATTTACAATTAAAAGTTCCATGGCGGGCTTCGTGGGTTTCATTGGATAATGATTAAAGCATGTCTATTAAAAATGCCTGGCGTGCGTTTCCAGTTATACGCTAAAATTTCACAGTCTTTAACATCTTACAAAATATTACCCGGTTGATTTTTTAGCCAGACCAGTATTTTTTCTTCAGAAATTTCTGGAATTTAGTTTGTGACATACAACGTACAAATGAGTCAGTTTATAATCACTTTTTATCATATTTTTAAACAAACTTTTGGTGGGTCTGTACTACGATCTTGTATTCATAAATTCAAAATGTAGTCTATATAACATCACTTAAATTTTGACACTTCAAATAACAGACCGTGGAATAAAAGCGATTAAAAATAAAAAATATAAATTTCTACTAACATGAAAACTGAAACGATTTCAACTTTGGAGATAGGCATGCAATCTGTATATGTACGTTTAACATTAATAGCATTAAATTAAAAACAAGAATATACATGTTTAGTAAAGGCAACTAAATATAAATCTGTTTAGCAAGGTACTTAATTGAAAGAATGCTGTTGGATTATTTACGTATCAATATTTTTTATTTCCCCAGCTATGGCTGTGGCCTGAGGTTATCTATGCCATGCACGAGCGAGCGTGGTACACATTTCGTTATATTAAATTATGTTGACACAAATTTTTCATGTATTAAACAGAAAACATGACACAATAGAAAATCAATTCTTCATATTCTAATAACCCATTTCACGAACAGTGGATTTCTATGTGTGAACAGAGAACATATATCTTTCTGGTAGAGTATACAAAAAAAACATGTAACGTTTGACGGCCCGCACCGCTTTGCAAGCTGACCTTCTACACTAAATCAACACGACTGATGGTGATAAAATATAAGATGATGTATTCGCGGGGAGTAATTATTTGTACTCGGTGACGTTTTTTATGCCTTCAGGTCACTTACCTGTGAGTTGCAGTTGACATGGTATCAATTACTTAATTAGCGTACCGGTGGCTGTCAATCTAAAACAACAGGTGGGTCCCTTTCCTGCTATCAAGAGGGGTTCGACCCCCATTTGTCTTCGTAACGCTTTGCCCCCGGCCATGTTACTGTTCCTTAGTTAGCACATGTGGTGATTTAAGTTTACTATGTGTTGTGTATTTTCCCGCGAGTTTTCATTCCAATAGGACGTAGACAGTAAACTCAAATCAGATACGTAGATATCAATAAAATTATCTGTCTCGCTGTGTTAATACACAATACTTTTAGGCCAAATTAAGACAACTCGCTAACATTATCGGTAATATATTCTCAATAATGTATGTTACGTCCTTGTGTTGAAGTTATTATTCTACATGGAACATGAAACTTTTATTCAAGTGTTACAACGTAATTGTTTGTTATTTCATGCTTGTAAATGCGGCCATTTGATAAAAATTTAGAATTAAAAGTATGATAATGCATACTTTTCTAGAAAACACAGCACCCAACCTATTGACCCGATTTCGGGACCGCCCTGAAAGTCGACCTCTACTCGGTTGGTGACGGCGATTTTCGGTGTCCTGGCCATCTAATATATAACTATCTGTTTGTAAATATCGATTTTGAAGGCACAAATTCCTTTGTACATTTCCGATAGCTGTTTAATATTATCCCCACTCACAAATATGAGTTTGGAATTCATTATGGTAATAGAGGGATTTATACCAAACATATATTGATGTACCACTCTCGTTGATGAATGACATCCTCTGCGCGTTACTGCATAATTATACACAATAAAATGTACCATATATAATCCATGTACGTTGTATATCTGCCATGTTTGGAACCCACATATACATGAGCTTTTATATATCAAGGACGGATAAATGTTCTTGATTATGTTACCTAAAACCCAACTCGGCGATTGGTCAAACCCACTTAATACAAAGTTCTGACTTTGTTCACGAAACCTCCCATACAATAAGTAATGTTCTAAACAGATTTTTTTTTATGCTTATATCTGAATGCATCTATTTATTGCATTATGTCTGAAATCGATCGGGGGATTTTAATTCACGACATTAACCATAACATGTGCTTACTTTATCAGTATCTACTGTGATTTAGCGTTCTTACAATATAAATAATGCAATGTCAGACGAAAAACAAATGAGACTAAAGATGTCTATGTCTAATCCAAATAGAAGATTTCGAGTATCAAAATCAGAAAACATTACCGCGAATAAGCCAATGTCGTAGCTGCGTTAATTTCTATACCTGTATACTGCAGGCTGGACCATATCGTCCGTAGCTGGCGCTCAAAGCTGTCTTCTGTCTCCTCTCAAGAGTGTCTTTTATTCTTTTTACATCAGGACCCTTAATTTTAAGCCACTTCAAAAAATTTAATCGTCTGGTATAACAAATTGCTGTTCAATACCTTCATATGTTCCTATCTAATATATATACAATCTGCAGTTAATAAGAAATACTCGAAACACAACAATTTGAAACTTTTAGTAGTTCTACTTATATTTGAGTCGAGACTGTAACTGCATATATACTAATATAATTAATTTATACATATGAATGTCCAAATATTTTCAGATCTGATATTTTAGGATTTTTGATACAAACTTTGGTACAAATTATACGAGAAACTTATGTCAATCGTTTCTATTTGGTATATTAGGTCTCACGACTGTGCATTCCGATTTCAGTGTATATTGTATCCAATCAAATTACGAAGTTGTACCTTGATTGGTTATCTGATTGACTCCGCCCTTGTCATCACTTCTCTCACCGAATCTTGGCAGCTACCCAACTTCAGGAATTGAAGAGTTTTTACGTGCCGCCACGTGATCGTTTCGGGGTCACGCGTACCCAACTTCAATGGACAAGCGGCCTTAAAATAATTATGAGAGACGCTGCCATTTCTACTTTTAGGAAGGGACATTTATTTGAGAGTTGAAACACTGATGGCAGGAATATATACCTTCGCCACCCTAAAAGATATTTGGACCCCCCCCCCCCCCCCCCCCCCCCCGCTTTATGGTGCCTAGAGGCTAGCACGTGGTGGTGGCACATTTGTGTTAGATAAATCATTGCTGTTTGAACAAATTCGGACGTACATACTATTACTTACTCAATATCTTGGATGTTTACCTTTTTTGTAATCGCTGGTGCTATCAGAAGGGCTCTTTACAGGAGGTAATTAAAACATCATTTGTGTTAATCTTTTAAACTCTGGGAAGAATGATGATGCTGGTCACCGTAAGTGCCTATATTGTATGGCCAGCTCTGACTTCTTGTCAGCAATGGTTTTTGTTTAGACATTGTTAATTTGTACATATAAGATCGATATTAAATATGAATTACTATTCCTAATAGTTTTCTTCTCCACTGGTCCTACGATATCTGAAATAGAACTAAAAAATCTTAAGCAAGGATTTATTCGATCAACCAGCTGTTCGTAAAAAAAAATAAACAAGAGACATGAATCTGTGTAATATAATTTAATAGTTTCAAAATTAATCATGTTCTATTCTCTTCAACAGTTTATGCATCTACAATGTAATTTGGTAGTTTCTCCGAATCTTCTCTGGTGCTACAATTAATTACTACATAATTAATAATCTGAAAGGGTTCTGTAAGTTAGTGATACTTTCAATCGTATTGTTATATATTTCTGAGCCATGGCTTGGGTCTGGTATCGTAGTGAGTTTACTCACAATGCGATTATTGCAAGCCAACAGTATCTGCCTATCCGATTAATTGGTTAATGATCTCAAAGTTCAAACATACTAAATACGTATTGTGACGATTTAAGTGACTAGATTCTAATCTTTTCAAACACTTCTATTAACTATTCATGTGTAGTATCTCTCTAGACATTGAAATGTGCACGGAGTACGGTGGACCGCGCCGATGTTTTGGACAATCAGTTTCTGGTTACGGTGACTAATTTAAAAAACAAAACAAAAAACAATGCCATTTTTATTGTTATTTCCTCAAAATACACAATACTTCTTCGCGAGATAATAATTTGATTTATTTCAAAATCGATCCTGTTCATCTCTTCCAGTCGATGTTTCGTTTTCTCTGAAATAGAACTAAAAACTTTAGCAAGGATTTATACGATCAACCAGCTGTTCGTAAAAAAACTAAACAAGAGACAGACAGTGTATGTTGTATAATATTGATATAGTTTCAAAATTGAATCCCGTTCATCTCTTCACGAGTTAGGCATCACGATGTTAATTTTCTAGTAGTTTCTTTCGATCCTTCCTCGGGATCCTTACGAAATCTGAAAAACCTGAGAACGTGCAGGTTACGTTATTTAAAACTGTTGAAACAGTTACACACAATCACAAACGTAATAAAATCTAAGGTAAATGGCTTCTAGATAGTAGCCCAGAAATGGCCCACCGTAAGTATTTTGGACGTTTGAACCCGACCAGTTTAGCCGACCGGGACACAGGTATATTTGCAGTGCCAGCGAAGCCATGGTCTCACCAGCGGGAGTCTTCACACCTCCCGGTGAAGAATATAGCCTCCGGGCATAGGCTTGAGAAAAAAAGAGGAATTTAACTGTGTAAATTGGGAATTTAAACTTGGAGAAAATAGTACAATGGAAAATAACTGAAAAATTGGTAATTTTTACCTTAAATAGGGAATTTAATTTTTGGACACTTACCAGTGTAATATTAAACCAATGCTTCTAGAAGCATTCAGGAAGATATAGTGATTTGTAAATGGCGTTTTAAAAAGTAACGCGAAACACATTGGTGAATTGATTAGTCTTATTTAATACAGGATAAATTTCAAAAAAATCGTGTAATATATCATTTACGAACGTTGATCCTATAATGGATATCAAAATGCATGGCTACCATACTATTCAACTATTGACTGTTGACATGGTCCTCTTAAATAGTAACCCCATGTACTATATAAGAGCGTGGAATCTTTTGCGTTAGAAGATAAAAATGCTGATGCGTCTGCATATGGGATGAATTGTGGGAAAAGCTGTCGAAGAAACCAGGTCGAAGAACACAAGATGGATACGATGACTGAATAAATAAAGGTAAGCGTAGAATATGTTTTAATCTGTTTAATAGAATTTCTAATGTACGGTAAATGATCATTTAAATCATATAAATAAAGGATGATTATTTTAGCATTAGCATATGAACCTTGAGAAGGAATGTGAAGTTTTTACTACAAAATGGGATACTTCGATGAACCACTTAACGTGTGACTAAAGCATACTTAAGTTAGATCTATTATCGACCAATATATTGACCATTATAAAAAAAAAAAAACTTCCGGTTTTCAAAAAAAATTGCTATTTTTCATATTTCATTTCAAGTAAATCAATTGGGAAAACTGATCAGTCCAGTTTAAACTTGTTTTGTTGATGCAAAAATATCAATGTTTCAAAGAATATATTACTAGATACAGTAGGCCTTTCAGAACTTGACAAGAAAATAGTTCTAAAAGATTTTAGGAGGAATTTTGGCCCCTGTGATCCCGGATATAGTTCAAGGTCAATAATTTTAACAAGCTTAAAGGATGATTTTTAAGCATTGATTTCAGCATGCAATATGCCCTAATATAAGGTCTCTAGGCCTTCTAGAACTTTATAAGGAGTCATTTGAAGATATTATGGCTTGAGTTTTTTAACCCATTTGATTGTTGAATGATGGAAAAAAAATGTCGATATATACATGTTTTATGTATTTATATAAAAAACAATAAAGTAACATTGTATAAAAAACGGAAAAATAACACGTGCTTTCATTTTTGTTAAAAATGATGGTTGTCATATGTAAAAATTACCTCTGTCCAGTTCGTTTGGCCTATCAGTTTAAAAATTTCTTTTTTTGGCCTGAGACCCTCTATAGAGGTCAGTTATAAATTTATCCTCTTCTTTGTTCTTTGAAGAATTTTCTCATGTGTATTAAAAATTCACCGCTAATAATCCTCGTTACAGTTTTCACCACAAATTTGTACATATGTACATAATCCATTTTTGAATATTTTGTTTCATCTATCATGGGATATGGATCTCATGGTTTATAATCACATGGGCCTGAAGGATGTCAATGTCAAGTTCTACAAAATATATACAAACAAAGCATTGAAAATCGGTGTTTTTGCCAACTTGCTAGTCAAGTAGTTGAATCAGCTTCGCCTAGGCCAATAAATGTAAGTTCAAACATGTGGCATTTACAAATTTTATTATGTTATTACGCTATATATTAACATTTTAGCAAAAACTTGAATCCAATTTAAAGTCTGAAGTTTGATTAAATAAATTTTCTGAAATTTACTTTGTTTGTCATGTGATTTTCATGAATAAATTCAAGGTCCTTTTTCAATTTAAACATGGTAGTTGATTATGTCATCATGCTATAATATGGTTAAATATTAGGTTCCTCCTCCCCTTTTAGAACTTTTACAAGAAGTCACTTTCAAAGATTTTTGAGTTGCATAAAATGGCCCATTGACCTTGAATGATGGTCAAGTGTCATTCATTAAAAAACATGGTAGTCATTTATGCAACCATGCTTGCTATGGTCTAAATTTTAAGAATATAGGCTTTCTAAATAACTTCATGTAACGTCATTGAAGGTTTCAGGTTTTTAGGTGGGAGCAAATAAAGTCATTTCATAACAAAACGGTATGCCAATTCATATCAGCATGTGACTATGGCAATTAGGGCTTTCTAGTTTATAGAAGGGTGTAAGTTAGATTATTATCGACCATTTGACCTTGAATGAGGGTCAAATGTCATTCATATCAAACACTCCACATGGTAGTCATTTATGTTCAACATGACAAGGCGCCTGTATTTGGTTCCTAGGCGTTCTTAGAACTTCACAAGAAGGTCCATTGAGAAGGTTTCAGGTTTTATTGGCCCATGTGACCCTCGAATAAAGGTCAAGTTCGTTTCATATCTTAATAAAACATGATGGTAGGCCGCATTATGTCAGCATGCTACTGGATTAATATTAGGTTCCTAGGCTTCCTTAGAACTTCATCAGAAGTCATTTTGAAGATTTTATGAGTTTTTTAACCCATTTGACCTGAATGATGGTCAATGTCAATTCATATCAAAAACATATGGTAGTCATTTTATTGCAACATGCTACAGGCCTAATATTAAGTTCCTAGGCTTTCTAGAAACTTAACAAGATGTCATTGGAAGGTTTCAAACTTTTTTTTATATTCCTTGTGACCTCGAATAAAGGGTCAAGGTCCTTTTCATATTAACAATACATGGTATCTATATTTTGTCAGCATGCTACTCAATGGCTTGAATATTCGGTTCCCTAGGCATTCTAGAACTTCACAAGAAGTCATTGGAAAAAGTTTTAGGATTTTGGCCCATGTGACCTTGAATGAAAGTCAAGGTCATTCATATAAACAAAACTTAGTAGTCATTTATGTCTGCATGCTACAGGACCTAATATCTAGGGTCTCTGGTTAGCTTTTTGGATCTTGAAGAAGATTTTTTAATGATATTTTTAAAAAATATGCACATTTGAAATGTGACCCATATTTCCAATTGGAACATGACATTTTACAGAAAAAAGTGTTACCCTTGGTTTATTTGTTAATCTAGGTCATCGGACACAAAATGCATATTTCGTCCGTCCGTTATATGCTGTGGGTAAACTTTTCACATTTTGAATTTCTTCTCAAGTTCTTTCAGTGCGATTTAGCTGAAAAATGGATCCTGACATGGTCTCGACCAAGTGTTCTTATTTTTGAGGTCTATCAAAAGTCTAAGATGGCTGGACACAGCTGCCATATTGAAATCCCATTTTGAACTTTTTAAAGTTCCTTTCCAGTGCTGTTATTTAGCTGAAAAAACTTGCTTGAAAATTATCCCTGATATGGTTTCCTACCGACGTGTTTTTCTTTTTTAAGTTGATCAGTAATCAAAGATGTCCATCACAGCGAGTACAAACATATAGTATAATATTGTAGAAGTACATTTTAAGATAATAGTTGATTTGGACCCCTAGATGACCTTTGAAAGATCAAGGTCATTCATTTGAACATACATGGTACTCTGGTAGCTCTTTATCCAATCATGCTACATGCCCATTAGCAAGTCTCTAGGGCTCTCAGTTATTTACAAGACGTTTGATTAAAGGTTTTTAGCCTTTTTGACCCCTATGACATTGCATGAAGGCCATCACAGGTCATTCATTTGAACAAATTTGGTAGCACTTTATTCCAGCATGCTACAGGCACAATATCAGATCTCTAGGACTGTTACAAGATGTCAGTTAGAGAGTTTAGCCTTATTTGACCCCTTTGACCTTGAATGAAGGACTAGGTCATGGCAATTTATCGAGGTATAAAAATATAAAAGTACATGTACCAATCTTCACACCAGTCTAAGCACCAGCCCTACTGCTCTTCTCGTGCAAGAATCAGATGCAATAAGAGTTTCTGTATGTGTGTGTGTGTGTTTAATTACTTTGGATACATTCAATTGTGTATAAATTTAGTGTAAGTTTAATATTTTATAGGGACAGTTTAGATCCCTTTCCGAGATTCGGAAATCCGGAAATAATAGATGTACAGGTCAACTATTTGCTTATTGTATGTTTGCATCAGTTCACCAAAAGAAACCCACTAAACCCTCATCTTTACAATGTCATTCAATTCATCTGATTCTTGCTCAAGTGCAATAGCACTCGTGCTTAGACTGGTCCGAAGATCGGTACCTGTACTACTATTACATGGATCCAATATGGGTGAAACTGTGTTAAAGGTAGGCATAAAAATACAACGTAAATTATAATGATTATGTGTACAAATAATCAAGAGAACTACATTGAAGATATAATGTAGGCAAAATATATATTCAGCATTATTCACTTTCATAAAATAACATCTTCAACTACGTGAAGTGGTCATTATGGTATTCTAGATCACAGAAGGATCGTAGCTAGATTTAAGCTTTACACTGCACCATTGTAAGCTTATATACCGATAGAAAATCACGGTGACACGTGTAGTTACAGATAAATATTACATGTACATTATTTGATGCATTTCATATTGATCATGAGATAACAAGTAACAAAATGGCTCCATGAGCAAAATGATCATGAGCATGGTATGAATTTCTTTCTTTCTAAGACATCATTTATGTAGCTTTATGAAACAATATGCAGTACCACCCTTTAAATCATTACCGCTTTACCCTGTCATGTGCTAGTGGAGCAAAGATTTTTTTGTAGAACTCATCCAATCACTTTTTAACTTTTTTTGTCATTTATACCTGAAACAGTTAAGTAATAACACACTTCTGTGGCTATATTTATATAACGTCATCTGATCCATATTTTTCCAGATGCAGTACAGGAGAGGGAGCAAATGTAGCAGCCAAACAGGGATTTCAACCCAGGACCCTCAAACACTAGCCGAATAATGCTCCACCGCTGAACTACCTGGTCAACGTGGATCAACTTAGTCCATTCCACTGCATTCCTTCCTCCCTTTTCAAAGTCTTTGCCTTCAAAAAGGCATTTTAAGACCACTATATGTATAACACCATGTTCATGTTTTCCTAACACCAGGGTTATATAGACACTACTAGGCATCTAACACCAGGGTTATATAGACACTACAGTCTCTTACATAACATCAAGGTTATATAGACACTAAAGCTCTAACAACGGGGTTATATAGACACTACAGGTCTAACACCAGGGTTATATAGAGATAACAGGGTCTAACACCAGGGTTATATAGACACTACAGCTCCAGACTAACACCAGGGTTATATAGACACTACAGGTCTAACACCGGGGTTATGATAGACACTACAGCTCTAGGGTCCAGGGTTATATAGAAACTTTTTTTTTTACAGTCCTAACACCAAAGTTTTATAGACACTACAGCCCTAACACCAGGGTTATATATAGACACCTCAGCTTCTAACACCAGGGTTATATAGACACCCACAGCTTCTAACACCAGGGCTTATATAGACACTACAAGCCCTAACACAGGGTATATAGACACAACAACTCTAGACCCAGGGATACTATAGGGACACTACAGCTTTAACACCAGGGTTATATAAACACTCTACCAGTCCTAACACCCAGGGTTTTATAGACACTACACAGCCCTAACACCAGGGTTATATAGACACTACAGGTCTAACACCAGGGTTATATAGACACTACAGCTCTAACACCAGGGTTATATAGACACTACAGTCCTAACACCAGGGTATATAGCCACTACAGCTCTAACACCAGGGTTATATAGACACTACAGCTCTAACACCAGGGTATATAGACACTACAGCTCTAACACCAGGGTTATATAGACACTACAGCTCTAACACCAGGGTATATAGACACTACAGCTCTAACACCAGGGTATATAGACACTACAGCTCTAACACCAGGGTATATAGACACTACAGCTCTAACACCAGGGTATATAGACACTACAGCTCTAACACCAGGGTATATAGACACAACAGCTCTAACACCAGGGTTATATAGACACTACAGCCCTAACACCAGGGTTATATAGACACTACAGCTCTAACACCAGGGTTATATAGACACTACAGCTCTAGCACCAGGTTATATAGACACTACAGGTCTAACACCAGGGTTATATAGACACTACAGGTCTAACACCAGGGTTATATAGACACTACAGGTCTAACAGCTTATTACTAACACCAGGGTATATAGACACTACAGGGTCTAACACCAGGGTTATAGACACTACAACTCTAACACCAGGGTATATAGACACTACAGGTCTAACACCAGGGTTATATAGACACTACAGGTCTAACACCAGGGTATATAGAACACTACAGCCCTAACACCACCAGGGTTATATAGACCACTACAGGTCTAACACCAGGGTTATATAGACACTACAGCCCTCTAACACCAGGGTTATATAGACACTACAGACTCTAACACCAGGGTATATAGACAATACTACAGCTCTAACACCAGGGTTATATAGACACTACAGCTCTAACACCAGGGTTATATAGACACTACAGGTCTAACACCAGGGTTATATAGACCACTACAGGTCTAACACCAGGGTTATATAGACACTACAGGTCTAACACCAGGGTTTATATAGACACTACAGCTCTAACACCAGGGTTTATATAGACACTACAGCTCTAACACCAGGTATATAGACACTACAGGTCTCTAACACCAGGGTTATATAGACACTACAGCTCTAACACCAGGGTTATATAGACACTACAGCTCTAACACCAGGGTATATAGACACTACAGACTCTAACACCAGGGTTATATAGACACTACAGGTCTAACACCAGGGTTATATAGAACACTACAGCTCTAACACCAGGGTTATATAGACACTTCAGCTCTAACACCAGGGTATATAGACACTACAGGTCTAACACCAGGGTTATATAGACACTACATCTCTAACACCAGGGGTATATAGACACTACAGGTCTAACACCAGGGTTATATAGACACTACAGCTCTAACACCAGGGTTATATAGACACTACAGACTCTAATACACCAGGGTTATATAGACACTACAGCTCTAACACCAGGGTTATATAGACACTACAGCTCTAACACCAGGTTATATAGACACTTACAGGTCTAACACCAGGGTATATAGACACTACAGGTCTAACACAGGGTTATATAGACACTACAGCTCTAAACACCAGGGTTATATAGACACTACAGGTCTAACACCAGGGTTATATAGACACATACAGGTCTAACACCAGGGTTATATAGACACTACAGGTCTCTAACACCAGGGTTATATAGACACTACAGGTCTAACACCAGGGTTATATAGACACTACAACCTAGCACACAGGGTTATATAGACACTACAGCTCTAACACCAGGGTTATATAGAAACTACAGGTCTAACACCAGGGTTATATAGAAACTACAAGTCTAAACACCAGGGTTATATAGACACTACAGGTCTAACACCAGGGTTATATAGAGCCACTACAGTCTAACAATGGGTTATATAGACACTACAGCTCTAAACACCAGGTTATATAGACACTACAGGTCTAACACCAGGGGTATATAGACACTACAGGTCTAACACCAGGGTTATATAGACACTACAGACTCTAACACCAGGGTATATATAGGCACTACAGGTCTAACACCAGGGTTATATAGACACTACAGATCTAGCACCAGGACTTAGGGTATATAGACTTCACAGGTCTAGCACCAGGGTTATATAGACACTACAGCTCTAGCACCAGGGTTATATAGACACTACAGGTCTAACACCAGGGTTATATAGACACTACAGGTCTAACACCAGGGTTATATAGACACTACAGGTCTCTAACACCAGGGTATATAGACACTGCAGATCTACAGGGGTCTACCAGGTTTATAGACTACAGGTCTAAAACACAGGGTATATAGACACTCACAACTTCTAGCACCAGGGTTATATAGACACTACAAGTCTAACACCAGGGTTATATAGACACTACAGGTCTAACACCAGGGTTATATAGACACTACAGGTCTAACACCAGGGTTATATAGACACTACAGGTTCTAACACCAGGGTTATATAGACAACTACAGGTCTAACACCAGGGTTGTATAGATACTTCAACTCAAACACCAGGGTATATAGACACTACAGGTCTAACACCAGGGTATATAGACACAACATCTCTAGCACCAGGGTTATATAGACACTACAGATCTAGCACCAGGCTTACCGCTATATAGGCACTACAGGTCAAACACCATGCTTAATACAGACACTACAGGTCTAAAACAAGGGTATATAGACATCACAGGTCTAGCACCACAGGTATATGTTATATAGACACTACAGCTTTAGCACCAGATGTATACTTACACATCAGGTCTAACACCAGAACATTATATATACAGGTTTAGCACCAGAGGTATATAGACACTATAGGTTTTGCACCAGAGGAATATAGACACTACAGGTATAGCACCAGAGGTATATGGACACTACAGGTTTAGCACCAGCAGTATATACAAAAGGGGTATAGGTTTATTCGAAGATATGTAAATTAAGCTATCAATAGCATATTTTTTCTTTGGAAATAGGTTTTAAATGCAAGAAATAAAAGCTAATGAGATAATATTCTAGAATAGTAAGAGGGTAACTTGAGCTATTTCCAACATAAAGCCCGCATATTTTTCAAATTTGGTAATAGTATTCACAGATAGCCCATATTGGCAGATAGTCGCATTAGGCATCTTCTGATGTAAAAAAATTGTATACCCCATGGCCAATTCGCAGGAAATTACGGTGAATTATCAAAAATTAGAAACTTATATCCAGATATGTTATTTTTCATTTCAAATGATAAATTTCCTATAGATTCAATAAATATTGCTGAGCTTAACTGGCTAGTACATATTTAGTTAAGACTAGTGTGATTTTGATTTTTTTTTTTTTTTTTTTTTTTTTTTTGCAGAGATCATGATATTTGTTGGAAGAACGTTGTTTCCTTTGCCTCAAACAACTGCTCCGTTACGAACAACTTTGTGATGACCCACATCAAAGAAAAACAACCACATGTTTTTTTATGTTGGATGTAACTGCCACCTGGCCAACCTGTGCATTCTAGCAGCTGTCAAGACCCTGCCTATGCCCATTGAGGATCTGTTGGTGGACACCTACTTCCATTTCTATTACAGGTTCATATAAATTATACATACTGCTTGAGGTAATTGATTCCAAAATTCTATACTATTACAACTTCAGTTTTAGAAAGAAAACTAATAATATGAGGTATTTGATGTCTTATCATAAAAAGAATAAATTATCTACCTACCTATCACACACTGACAGGTATGGGTAGAGATATAGGGCCATGAACAATATTATTAGGGCTGGCCAGAAGGATCCTTAATTATTCAATTATTTAACTGAGGAATATGTCAATTTATAAATTTTAAGCTCAAGCAGGAAAGAGAAGTACAAAGAATTTACAAAGTTTTGGGATGCCAACCAAGATACTGAAAATTGTTCTACCCATTGGTTGAGCCTTGAGAAGTGTGTGAAGTTAAGTGCCTGCTAGATCACTGGCCAGCCCTCCAGAGCTACAGGTACTTCAATTCTCATGATGTGGTGACGAAGTCTGGTCGAATCAAGAGGTTAATTGATGCTCAACTATCATCTCCCAAGATGAGAATGTACTACTTGTTTCTGGCTTTCATCCTAGAGCCACTCAAACGGTTTTAACACAACTTTTCGTGTATTACTATAATTCTAATATATATGAAAAGTAGCAATTATTTTGAAGAAAAAAAAGTATGACAGAATATTTTAATTTGTATATGATCATGTGTATGATTGTAGTTCTTGTTAATATAAAGTCTATATTTTTATATGAATGTCACACCCTTATGTTTTAATCATTGATAATTCTTAATTATTTTACACAACAATTTTTGGACATTGGACCATTGTGCCTGAGGCATATGTAGTCGACAATGAAGACAGCATTTCCCCATCCTTGATCAATAGATTTTTTGGGTAAGTTAAACAATATAAGTGTATAAATCATGATTATGTATTATAAATAACTTGTAAAACATTTTTAAATGATTAATCAAGGATATTTCAAATTCTGCAATAATCTGAATTAAATGTATTTCTAGGAGGATAATACCAATGATAGAAGTTTGTTATAATTTATTATCAATAATAATTACTTAAAAGAAATTTCAATTTCATTTGTGATAAACTACCAAAGAAAAGCTTGACACTACCAGGTAATTGTTTTCTTTTTATTCTAAAAGGTCTGTCAGGAAATTCTATTGCACTGTTGTCGACAAGATGATCAAGAAATTTCCATTTGAGGGTACAGTCGTCGCCAAGTTGAGTTACCTTAACCCTGCTACAAGATCAGATGACACACCAATAGATGTGATGGCCATTGCCAGGAAGTTCCCAGGAGGACTTTCCCATACTAGAGAGTGTCCTGGGCTCCATTATAACTGTAACAAGGACATCAAGGTGGTTAAACCCCATCAATCAATCAATGAACCAAACTAGAGGATGCACTGACTGATTACACTTGAATTCTGAACTTCCTAGATTGGTTCCTGGTCATGGGCCAGTATGGGGAAAATGTGTAATCTCATCACACTGATGACTTTGCTGTACCTTTTAACCTATCCAGGAGATCTTGAAGCTGACAAACACAGCAACAAGGAAATATAATATGTATCACTAATCTTCAGATTTCCAAATGGAATTGAGAGAATAATTAGTGCTTGAATTTAACTTGTACTATGATTTGTTCATATGAAATGATATGTGATGTGTTCTTACATGTATGTGACTTGATCATGAACAGTCGGTATGTATTTATTAAGTTGTGTTTGTCAATTTAATAGTTTAAGAAACAGTTGATATTTTTTTCAGAATGAAAAAAGATATATATGAATATTTGGTGTCATTTGCAGCTAGTCAGCTATGTTTATTTAAGAAAATGAAATGTTTAGTTGAGATGTTTGTTAATCATTTGAAAATAGTTGCTATTGTGTTTTTATTAAGTCAACATCTTTTATGACTTTAAGGTGACAGAATCAGTTTGGAGTTTTTCATAAAACATGAATTTATAGAGTTCAAGTTATATTTAACATAAAATGTCATTCATGAATATGACTACAATACTTATTTTTATTGAAGTAGTATTTATTTTCAATTAATTTTATAGAATAAATATTAATTATGGAGACCAGCTTGGCATAAAATGCATTCCATATAATTCAGTTGTTATTTCTATTGAAAGTTTTATTGTTATAGGTATTCTGTGGACATTTGTAACTTATATATAATAGCTGTTGTATTTATTTTACAAAGAAGAGTAATACGTGTGATCAGATGACATTTGTGAAATTGATATGAAGTAGTTCCTATTTTTAAGTCATCTGACCCAAGTAGGCTAAAATCTTTAAATGACTTCTTTTGAATAACTATGAGACCTACGAACCTGATTTTGGGGCTGTGACGTGCTGGGATGAAAGGCTACAAAGTTTATTCAAATGAATGACTTTAACATAGTGCTTCTTATCAATTAACTTCAATTTATCCTAGAATCATGTGAAATCTTGCAAGATGTTAAATGTTATGGAATTTATTCACAAATACAAATAAATGATATAGTTGTTGTAAAACTGTTTTCAAGTTATCTGTACTGTATAGTGTGTTAAAACGATGTGGCATGTCAACTCAAATGTCGATAATGTCATCAAAAAATCTAATCTAAATCTTCATCAATGCTTTTTCCTACCTATTTATCTTTTCTAATCGCTTTTACTGGTAAGAGCATATTCAATTTCTCTGCATGAAGATGAGAATTTTAATAGCTGTATTGTCCACAAAAAGACATGTAGAACATTCAATTAAAAGCTCATCAGTAATATCGTTCAGAAAGATAACAAAAAGAAGAGGACTGAGTATTGAGCCTTGAGGGACTCCAGCATTAATCCTACCTATTTGAAATATCACAGAAAACTTACATGTGTATTTTTTCTCCTCCATATCTATACAAATTTCTGTCTATCTTTTTGTTTCTATGTTTATCTACCGCTGTGCGTGCTTGTCTTTCTGTCAATATTTGTATGATATGTCTATATGTGTACATGTATGTATGTGTGTATGTGTTGGTTGTATATGTATGTTGTGGTGTGTGTTTTTGCCATAGTGATTCAGCATAAATGTGTAACAAGGTATTAAGAATTTTGTATTATCAAGATAAGATTGCAATTGGATAAATAAAAACAACTGACAATGAAAAAGATGGTGAATGATAGTGAGTTTTCATGTCAATATATGCTATATTCACAAAAAGTGATATAAAGAGAAATAAAATTGGCCATCCAACATTAAAACTTTAATTTATAAACCTCTAATTCCTATAAATATTTACTGCAACACTTTACTAAAAGGCTAAGACAACTGTGAACACTTCATAAATCTAATATTGGGAATACATTAAACATTATGATTTGATAAGGAAACAAGGTGTGTATACCACCACATCGACTTGTCACCAACATGATAACGACTGTATTTGATCTTATATTAGATCTGGTGTATATACCTCCATATCGATCTTGTTACAACATGAAAAGTCTGTATTAGATCATACATAAGGTGTGTATACCACCAGCATCGACGTGTCACACACATGATAACGTCTGTATTTGATCTGAATAAGGCGTGTATACCACTGCACATCGACTTGTCACCACATGATAACGTCAGTATTTGATCTTAATAAGGTGTGTTACACCACCACATCGACTTGTCACCACATGAAAACGTCTGTATTTGATCTTAATTAAGGTGTGTATACCACCACATCGACTGTGTCACCACATGATAACGTCTGTATTTGATCTGAATAAGGTGTGTATACCACCACATCGACTTGTCACCACATGATAACGTCAGTTTTTGATCTTAATATAGGTGTTTACACCACCACATCGACTTGTCACCACATGATAACGTCTGTATTTGATCTTAATAAGCTGTGTATACCTCCACATCGACTTGTTACAACATGATAACGTCTGTATTTGATCTTAAATAAGGTGTGTATACCACCACATCGGTGTGTCATGATACGTCTGTATTTGATCTGAATAAGGCTTGTAACCACCACATCGATTTCAACGTCTGTATTTTGATCTAAATAAGGTGTGTATACCACCACATCGACTTTGTCACCACATGATAACGTCTGTATTTGATCTTAATAAGGTGTGTATACCACCACATCGACTTGTTGTCATCACATGACAACGTCAGTATTTGATCTTAATAAGGTGTGTGTATACCACCACATCGAATTGTCACACATGACAACGTCTGTATTTGATTATTACCACATACGTCTATAAGGTGTGTATACGTGAACCCCCACATCGACTTGTTGCCACATGATAAACGTCTGTATTTGATTTAATAAGGTATGGTGTGTGTATACCACCACATCGACTTGTCACCACATGATAACGTCTGTATTTGATCTTAATAAGGTGTGTATACCACCACATCGACTTGTTACCACATGATAACGTCTGTATTTGATCTTAATAAGGTGTGTATACCACCACATCGACTTGTCACCACATGACAACGTCTGTATTTGATCTTAATAAGGTGTGTATACCACCACATCGACTTGTCACCACATGATAACGTCTGTATTTGATCTTAATAAGGTGTGTATACCACCACATCGACTTGTCACCACATGATAACGTCTGTATTTGATCTTAATTAGGTGTGTATACCACCACATCGACTTGTCACCACATGATAACGTCTGTATTTGATCTTAATAAGGTGTGTATACCACCACATCGACTTGTCACCACATGATAACGTCTGTATTTGATCTTAATAAGGTGTGTATACCACCACATCGACTTGTCACCACATGACAAACGTCTGTATTTGATCTTAATAAGGTGTGTATACCACCACATCGACTTGTCACCACATGACAACGTCTGTATTTGATCTTAATAAGGTGTGTATACCACCACATCGACTTGTCACCACATGACAACGTCTGTATTTGATCTTAATAAGGTGTGTATACCACCACATCGACTTGTCACCACATGATAACGTCTGTATTTGATCTTAATAAGGTGTGTATACCACCACATCGACTTGTCACCACATGACAACGTCTGTATTTGATCTTAATAAGGTGTGTATACCACCACATCGACTTGTCACCACATGATAACGTCTGTATTTGATCTGAATAAGGTGTGTATACCACCACATCGACTTGTCACCACATGACAACGTCTGTATTTGATCTTAATAAGGTGTGTATACCACCACATCGACTTGTCACCACATGATAACGTCTGTATTTGATCTTAATAAGGTGTGTATACCACCATATCGACTTGTCACCACATGATTACGTCTGTATTTGATCTTAATAAGGTGTGTATACCACCACATCGACTTGTCACCACATGACAACGTCTGTATTTGATCTTAATAATGTGTGTATACCACCACATCGACTTGTCACCACATGACAACAACGTCTGTATTTGATCTTAATAAGGTATGTATACCACCACATCGACTTGTCACCACATGACAACGTCTGTATTTGATCTTAATAAGGTGTGTATACCACCACATCGACTTGTCACCACATGACAACGTCTGTATTTGATCTTAATAAGGTATGTATACCACCACATCGACTTGTCACCACATGACAACGTCTGTATTTGATCTTAATAAGGTGTGTATACCACCACATCGACTTGTCACCACATGACAACGTCTGTATTTGATCTTAATAAGGTGTGTATACCACCACATCGACTTGTCACCACATGATAACGTCTGTATTTGATCTGAATAAGGCGTGTATACCACCACATCGACTTGTCACCACATGACAACGTCTGTATTTGATCTTAATAAGGTGTGTATACCACCACATCGACTTGTCACCACATGACAACGTCTGTATTTGATCTTAATAAGGTGTGTATACCACCACATCGACTTGTCACCACATGACAACGTCTGTATTTGATCTTAATAAGGTGTGTATACCACCACATCGACTTGTCACCACATGACAACGTCTGTATTTGATCTTAATAAGGTGTGTATACCACCACAATCGACTTGTCATCACATGATAACTGCTCTGATATAATAAGGTGTATACCACCAAATCGACTTGATAACTTCTGTATATGTTTATACCACCACATGATAACGTCAGTATTTGATCTTAATAAGCTTTGTATACAACCATATAGACTTGTTACCACATGACAACGTCTGTATTTGATCTTAATAAGGTGTGTATACCACCACATCGACTTGTCACCACATGACAACGTCTGTATTTGATCTTAATAAGGTGTGTATACCACCAAATCGACTACTGGGCGGTGGTTTTTCTCGGGGTACTCCGGCCTACCTCCATCAACAAACCTTGCATGTCCTTACATGACTCTGGTTTTAATAAGACGTTAAACTAATAAGCTGCACATCTGTATTTGATGTTTTTAGGTCACCACAGAAGGATCTTCATTGATCTTCTTTGTTCCATTATAACCTCTAGAAGTTGGTTGCATAAGGTTAATATAGTGTAAAACACGTTAATAATGAACTTGCTTACAGTGAATTCATGTGTCTATGTTTCCATGTTATAGTAATTTTCGTTTCAAGGTTCCTTTTAGTTATCTGTAATATGTGTATAACAATCTATGTGTATAACGAAGTGAATCAGGTGGTCCCCAAAGGTTTGTTATAACCGTTGCATTCTCTATTTGCATATTACAGAGTTATATGCACTTGTGGGTAGGTATTGATTGAGATGTCATATGTTTGCAAGCGTTCTGTTATACTTAAATAATGACATAACAAGAAATACCTTCCCGCAAGGGAGCTTACTCTGTTATATGCAAATGTAGTGGCTTAATACTTATACAAACATACAAAGACTTTGTAATAAGTTTAATTATAGTTTATTCAACTACATAATGTAATAATAATGTACAAATTAAGTTATGCATCACTGAAGAATGATTAAATACTGTGAAAGCACCCTCGTCCCACACCCTCACTTAGGAAAAGACAGATAGGTAATGTGCAAAACTAACCATATAACATGTTACGTTTGCAAAATGGTCAACTACATGTATAACTATATCAAATGGGATTTATACTCAGACTATCAATACAATATAATACATAATGTTATATGAAACATATTATTCAAATGAGACTGTATGCACTCCACACATCCATTGGAAAAGAAAATTAATGAGATGTTTATAAATTGAAACATGATAGTATAGTTGAAAAAAATGAGTTATTTTACAATTTGATGAAATAAAACGAACTATTTCGGGTAAATTTAAGACAGGGTTCTTATTATAGATGTGAATTATATATATTTAGTACATCACATGATAATTACTAGGAATGCGATTGGATAACAGCCATGGTCTATTTTGCGACAGTTCCCTGTCCTTCTTGACTACGGGAGACTTTACCTGACTATGAGAGACTATACCTGACTACGGGAACTATACCAAAGTATAGTCCCCCGGGAATGAACTCGCGACCAAATATATGACGTCATAATGAATGTCATGTGACGTACTAAATCTATTATTGCCCTTTCCCTCGGGAACTGTTCTCCTATAGTGTTGTCTGGCGAGGTATAGTGCCCTCGTCTTCGACTCGGGGACTATACCTCGCCAGACAACACTATAGGAGAACAGTTCCCTCTGGAAAGGGCCATAATAGAATAATATTGACTCTTATGATGATTATACATTTGATGGCTATAGCAAATAACTTTTAAAAACAAAATATGACATAAAAAAACTATTATCTATGACCTGATGCTAATATATGTTGAAGAAGTTTAAATTTTTAGCAGATAGATACCTTCAATACTTTCTGAAAAATAGTGATAATTGTCAAAATCCAAAATGGCTGCTAGTTGGCCATTTTGTTATCCAATCAGTCCTAAAATACAATATGCAAAACTAGTCACCAAGGCAAACCTACATATGAAATTTGAGATAGACCTCTTTTGTACTTTCTGGGAAATAGTTATAACAAGAATTGTTTAATATGGCAGAAAAGACAGAAGGAAGGACGGATGAACAGATCATGGACAAATCACAATTTGAATCAGATATAGTGGACTAAAAAAATGTTGAATCTTGGGAAACTAGGCCTATATGAACAAACAGGAATGACATTAAAAACACCCAGTCTATACAGCTGAGTACGATGGCCGACAGCGGCCGGCAAAAAACAACTCCTACAAAACGTTTTTCGTACTTTCGTACTTAAATATTCATTGATATTTAAGTACAACTTTTATTTTCTAAAAATGTTTTTTGTCATGAAAAATAATTATGTACAAAAAATATTTTCTAAAAATATTTTTTGTCGTGACAAATTTTTATCACATATTTATGTAAAAAAAAACCCAGGTCTGATGCTAAACCCTGTATTTAAATGGAATCTTCCTATTCTCAGGTGTACAATTAATCTTTCAGATAAGGAATTCAACAATGAATGTTCCATTTGGCTTGCTTAAAACATAGACTGTGTCATAGACAATCAATTAATACTGGTTTCTTAGTGGACTTAATTTTATCTATATTTGAGAAAGTTCATAAAAGTCGCAAAATGTAAGCGGTAATAAACAGGTCATAATCTCTATTTTTTGCCTAATTATTATCCCTTTTATATATCTTTATATACCAAAGGTTTAAATGTCCATTTAACTTAACTACATAATTATTTTGTACATAATTATTTTTCATGACAAAAAAATATTTTTAGAAAATAAAAGTTGTACTTAAATATCAATGACTATTTAAGTACGAAAAACGTTTTGTAGGAGTTGTTTTTTGCCGGCCGCTGTTGGCCATCGTAGCTGAGACATGTTCAGTTGACAAAGAAAATAAACCTTCTCTTCACAATTGATAAGACTATGTAAAAATTTCTTTCTAGCTCTATAGCTTTTCTTCTTGATATCTTATTCAAAGTACAGATAACATTATCCACCCAGGCTTCATCCATTGTATTAATCTAATTTCTTCAGAAATAGTTTTACGTTTCTGTTTTACAACTTTTTAACCTACTGTGTTATTTTTAAGAAATTTGTACTTGATATTATTCTGAAATTAACCAAATGTAATTCTGGGTGAATTGTGACTATGTGAGCATTCATATTATTTGTATTTGCCGTATAACGTTACATAATATATATATCTATAGTTTTGAGAAAAGACCAAATGTGCTATTCCTTTCTTCAATGGAATCCTCCGAAACATCCTTGAGCCACATCTCTTAATTGACCGACAATTGATCACCCTGGTAGACTGCTCCTGAACAAAATTTTCAACTTCAGCAAAGAGTAGTGTCAGTCTTGGGAAGCTTGAAATGTTCATCCAGGAGCACTTCAAATCTGCATGCTTGTAAATAAATAAATAAATATGCATAGGTATACCTATGTTGACAAAAGGCAAAGTTTAATTCAATATTTTTTATCCATAGTGACTCAACAAGCACACAAAACATTTTTATATTTATAACTAGAACTGCATTTACCTCATTTATACATGTGAATGTATGTGGTATATGTATACTGTGTTTCCAAGGTAACCATTGTTATTATTAAACAATGATTTTATTATACAATGTGACGTGTGAATTATAGGCATCCATATGCATGTGTTACATTATTTGACCACCAGGTTTAAACAAGATTGATTTAATTAGTCTAAGATTTATTGTCTACTGTGAAATCATCTATTTTTGTCGGGCTCAATTTTCATAGATTCTAAAATTTTACTATTTGTTGGCACTTAAATTCGTGGAGAAAACCTCACACATTACCGTTAAAATACACAGTCGACACTGTCACCTGTACTGTTTGATCGCCCAAGTGGATACAATCACATGCTAGAGGCGGTTATCAACCAGAGTTTTTACAGGCGTTTCCATCAAACAATTATTGTGTCATATTGATTGATGCAAGATATACTCAATAATTTATACTTTGGTACATGTAGATAAAGTCTACGAAATTTTGAAAACTATCTTTGTTTGAAGAATACTTTCCATCTTTGAACTTGTCATGCTTCTATGAAATAGACTACATATGCTACAATGTATGAACGCATAAACTTACATGACATTGGTATACATTTATTAAAATCAAACCCCCACAAAAATTAATGATTTCACAGTATATTACAAAACCTGTGTATATTGACCTGGTTACATTAGCAATCAATTTATTTGGAAAAAAAAAGTGTTCTTGCATATCTACACATGGTCCCCAACATTACTGTGAAGCTTCATTAGAATTGGTACAGTTCAGGAGTTGTCAGGACAATATTTGCAGATAACAGACATCTAGGTGGAAAGACAGACATCCAGGGAAGTAATGATTCCAGTATACCCTAACTCTGTTGCAGGGGATATAAGAACAAAATTATTTCAACTATATACATTCAATACAATTTAAGTTATTTACCAAATGGGCAGGACACAGATGTAGCTCAGTAAACTGGTGATGTAATTTTCCCGAGCATCTACTGTCGCTATCCTTCCAGTTTCTGAAGATTTTCTGTTAATTCAAAGATAATAAGTTTCAATAATATGCAAAATCTCTTGATGAAAGCAAACAATATTTCTGATATCCATGATATAGGTACGTAAGCTTGTTTACCTAGTGGTTGACAACATGTATTTCAATTTCAAGAAGATTTTATAGTTTTTACATACAAATGTACATCAGATGGATTGGACATCAGGTCTAGGATATGCCTATTAACATGCAAGCCCTTTCCAAATTATCAAATTCCATGTACCTGGTATATATACATTCTGCATAACAAGTTTACCAGATTGATATGTGTTGTAATGCATGACTTTCCAATGTTTTTGTCATCAAATGAGTTGAAGATATATCCATACCATCTTGAGCTTCACCAATTAGGCTTTCTCAGAAATATGGCCTATAACATGCTGTCTGTGCGAGTGATCTATTACTGCTGTGTTCAAGTGACTTTCCCGATGGCATCCACAAGTAATGAAACTGAAAAAATACAAATAAAATTGAAAAAGAATGAGATTAAACTTTACTTATCACATCTACTCTTATAAGATTATGTTAAATTACATACACTATTTGAAGATCTTTTCTCTAAAGATAAATATGTGTAGTCCTCTGTTTATTACCATAATTGTTTGGTTGTAGTGCAATCTTGACATAAATTGAGCTATCAACAATGTACATGCTTCATGTTGTGTAAATATAACCCAATGTATATATATTCCTGTATATACATTAATATATGTCATTAATTAAATTGGTTACCACCAATTTTGTCAAATCCTAATAGTTCCAAATTAGCTGTGCCACAAATGGAGAGGACAGTCAGCCATGATTTATCATCCCAGAAGGATATTGGATCCACTTTTGCATTTTATATATACAGTATAACTTATCTAAACCGCATGTCATCAGAACAAGCATAATTGGCTGGTATGGACAGATTTCCGGATTATACAGATTTAAAATAAAATCAATCAATATATGTAGCAAGTTGCCAGATGCAAATTTTGTCCTAAAGCTACATTTCTATTCTGAAAATATGATTCTAATTAATTATAACTGGTATATTTTTAAAGACGGCCACTGGAAAATAAATTCTGCAAACATCCATATATCAAACACCTCATAAGGAAATTATGGCTTTAATCTCTTGTGTACATGGTCGAAACGGCAAAATTTCCAAAAAATCCAATATTTTATTAAAGGCCCACTACCTTTCCTGAGTAAAACATTAAGGTCTCTTAAAAACATTAATAACATCATAAAATATATGCCGATGGCCTTAGATGAGCTTACAATACCAAACATATGCAAGATTTCCTCCGTAATATATGATAACAGTAGAGAGTCATTTCGCTGTTTTGCCGTCCGGCGCAGTGATAGTCAACTACCGCGCCGTATTTAGGATGACGGCGGGAAACATAAACACCCCCATTATTAAACTTAATATTTTATCTATTTTAATCAAATTTGTTCAGAAGGTGGTGATATGTGTAGTATTGTGCAAGTCTACAAAAGTATCAATCTCATTTTACATTTCCATTTTAAAATCAAAAGCCATTTTGGTAAGGTAGTGGGCCTTTAACTAGGTGTCTTTGAGTGACAATAGTTCAAAAACTAGTATAAATAACTATCAATGAATTAATGCATCTGGCCTGAGTAAGATATTAACCTGGCAGTGACCAACAAACATATCTCAAATTTACCATATTATAAAGTACCTTCAACATCAGTTACCTCTACTGATGTCTCTGGTTGCAGTGCCTTTGTCATTGAAGAAGGTCTGGTCAGCATGTCATCATGATCACAAATTTTCACGATCACCATAACATCCTGTAATGAGAGTAAAAATTATCTAGCGATAAGTGAACACCATCTTAGATTTAGGATATCTGTTATCCAATATCATATTCAAGTCAAAGTGTTATACAAAAGACACTTCTATTCTAAATGAAATGAAATATCTGGTTTCAGGAGTATTTCCTTTTAAATTAGTAATCAAAAATATGAAATGATTGATATTAATGTTTCATCTTATGTATTTTAAGGAAGTTTGCTTCTAGAAGGATATAGGTCAGGTGTTATTAATAATCAAGGTTCAGTTGTTCAAAAGGTGATTATTTATAAGCTTTAAGAGCAGTAATGTAGAAATAGACAAAGTTTTCTCAAAGCTTATCTGATTGGTCTTGAAACTAACATCATGTTAAAGTAGGATTCAATTTCATATGATGTTTGATATAAGATATGATTGATTGTCACCTACACTTTGACCTTTACCTGACGCTTTTTACTCTTTGACATTTACCTTCTAGTCTCCTACACTTTTGACCTTTTACTTTTCAGTGCCCTACACTTTGACCTTTACCTTATGCTTTCCTACACTTTGACCTTAACCTTACTGTCCCCTACACTTTTGACCTTTACTTTTCAGTGCCCTACACTTTGACCTTTACCTTCCTGTCACCTACACTTTGACCTTTACCTTACTGTCCCCTACACTTTAACCTTTACCTTACTGTCCCCTACACTTTGACCTTTACCTTCTAGTCACCTACACTTTGACCTTTACCTTCTAGTCACCTACACTTTGACCTTTATTTTCTAGTCTCCTTCACTTTGACCTTTACCTAATTGTACCCTACACTTTGACCTTTACCTTACTGTCCCCTATCCTTTGACATTGACTTTCCTTTCCCCTTTACTTTGACATTACTTTACACTTTCCTTCACTTTGACCTTTACCTTTGTCCTAATTGTCCCCTATACACTTTGACCTTTACCTTATGCGTTCCTGAACTATGACCTTTACCTTACTGTCCCCTGTATCTTCTTTTGACCTTTACCTTACATGTCCCCTATACTTTGACCTTTACTTTCTGGTCTCCTACACTTTGACTTTACCTTACTGTCACCTATATATTTGACCTTTACCTTACAATTCCCTACACTTTGACCTTTACTTTCTTTCCTACACTTTGACCTTTCCCTTACTGTCTCCTATCCTTTGACCTTGACCTTCCTTCCTCTTTACTTTGTCATTACCTTATGCTTTCCTACACTTTGACCTTTACATTATGCTTTTCTACACTTTGACCTTTCCCTTTACTGTCCTCCTATCCTTTGACCTTAACCTTCCTGTCCCCTACACTTTGTCATTACCTTATTGCTTTCCTACACTTTGACCTTTACATTATATGCTTTCCTACACTTTGAACTTTACCTTCCTGTCCCCTACACTTTGTCATTACCTTACGCTTTCCTGTTGTACACTTTGACCTTTACATTATGCTTTCTCCTTACACTTTGAACTTTGCCTTCCTGTCCCCTACACTTTGACCTTTTACCTTATAGTCCTACACTTTGACCTTTACCTTATTGTCCCCTACACTTTGACCTTTACCTTACTGTCCCCTACACTTTGACCTTTACCTTTCTAGTCCCCTACACTTTAACCTTTACCTTCTACTGTTGTACCTTTGACCTTTACTTTGTCTCCTTCACCTTACCTTATTGTCCCCTACGCTTTGACCTTTACCTTCTGTCCCCTACGCTTTGGACCTTTTACCTTCTAGTCCCCTACACTTTGACCTTTACCTTCTGTCTTGTACACTTTGACCTTTACTTACTTTAGTCTCCTTCACTTTTACCTTACTGTCCCCTATCGCTTTGTCATTGACCTTATGCTTTCTTCCTTTGACTTTGACCTTACTGTCACTTTTCTTCACTTTGACCTTTACCTTATTGTCCCCTACACTTTGACCTTTACCTTACTGTCACCTACACTTTGACCTTTACCTTACTGTCACCTACACTTTGACCTTTACCTTACTGTCACCTACACTTTGACCTTTATCTTACTGTCACCTATACTTTGACCTTTACCTTACACTTCTCTACACTTTGACCTTTACCTTACTGTCCCCTTACACTTTGACCTTTATTTACTGACCTGCACTTTGACCTTTACCTTTTACTTTGACTATTACTTTACCTTTCCTTCCCCTAATTTGACCTTTACCTTCCTGTCCCTACACTTTGACCTTTACCTTACTGCGTTCCTGCACTATTGACCTTAACCTTACTGTCCCCTATCCTTTGACCTTTACCTTACTGTCCCATGTACTTTGGCCTCTACCTTACTGTCCTCCTACACTTTGACCTTAACCTTTAAGCATTCAGGACTCACTTTGACCTTTACTTACTGTCCCCTACACTTTGACCTTTACCTTATGTTTTCTACTACACTTTGACCTTTACCTTACTGTCCCCTACACTTTGACATTTACCTAACTGTCCCTACACTTTGTCATTACCTTACTGTTTCCTACACTTTGACCTTCACACCTAACTGTCCCCTACACTTTGACCTTTACCTATATTACTTCACTTCCTACACTTTGACCTTTTCACAGTACTGTCTTCCTACACTTTGACCTTTACCTACTGTTCTCCTACACTTTGACCTTTACCTTTGTCTGTCCTACTACACTTTGACATTTACTGTACTTTCCCTACACTTTGACCTTTACCTTACTGTCCCCTACCTTTGACCTTTACCTTATGCTTTCCTACACTTTGACCTTTACCTTACTGTCCCCTATACACTTTTGACCTTTACCTTATGCTATCCTATCACTTTGATCTTTTACCTAACTGTCTCCTACACTTTGACCTTTACTTTCTAGTCTCCCTACCCTTTACATTGACCTTTACTTTCTATCTCCTACACTTTGACCTTTTACTTTCTAGTCTCCTTTACTTTGACCTTTACCTTACTGTCTCCTATCACTTTGACCTTTACCTACTGTCCCCTATCCTTTGACATTGACCTTCCTTTCCCCTTTACTTTGACATTACTTTACGCTTTCCTTCACTTTGACCTTTACCTAACTGTCCCCTACAGTTTGACCTTTACCTTCTGCGTTCCTATGCTTTGACCTTTACCTTTCTGTCCCATGTACTTTGGCGTTTACCTTACTGTCCCCCTACACTTTGACCTTTACCTTATGCGTTCCTACACTTTGACCTTTACCTTACTGTCCCCTTAACTTTGACCTTTACCTTATGTTTTCCTACACTTTGACACTTTACCTTACTGACCCCTACACTTTGACCTTTACCTTCCTGTCCCCTACACTTTGTCATTGCCTTACACTTTCCTACACTTTGACCTTTACATTAATGCTTTCCTACACTTTGACCTTTACCTTCTATTCTCCTTCACTTCAACCTTTTACCTTTCTTGTCTCCTACCCTTTGACCTTTACCGTACAGTGCCCTTTACACTTATGCGTTTCCTACACTTTGACCTTTACCTTACTGTCCCCTACCCTTTGACCTTTACCTTCTGCCTTTACCCTTTCCTACACTTTGACCTTTACCTACCTTGTCCCCTAAACTTTGACCTTTACATTATGCTTGTTCCTACACTTTGACCTTTACCTTACTGTCCCCTACACTTTGACCTTTACCTTCTAGTCTCCTTCACTTTGACCTTTATTTTCTAGTCTGTTTCACTTTCACCTTTACCTTCTAGTCTCATACACTTTGACCTTTGCCTTACTCTGTCCCCTATCCTTTGACATTGGCCTTCCTTTTCCCTTTACTTTGACATTACTTTACGCTTTCCTTCACTTTGACCTTTACCTAACTGTCCCCTATCCTTTGACATTGACCTTCCTTTCCCCTTTACTTTGACATTACTTTACGCTTTCCTTCACCTTGACCTTTACCTAACTGTCCCCTACAGTTTGACCTTTACCTTCTGCGTTCCTATGCTTTGACCTTTACCTTTCTGTCCCATGTACTTTGGCGTTTACCTTACTGTCCCCTACACTTTGACCTTTACCTTATGCGTTCCTACACTTTGACCTTTACCTTACTGTCCCCTTAACTCTGACCTTTACCTTATGTTTTCCTACACTTTGAACTTTTACCTTACTGACCCCTACACTTTGACCTTTACCTTCCTGTCCCCTACACTTTGTCATTGCCTTACACTTTCCTACACTTTTGACCTTTACATTATGCTTTCCTACACTTTGACCTTTACCTTCTATTTCTCCTTCACTTCAACCTTTTATTTTCTTGTCTCCTACCCTTTGACCTTTACCGTACCCTACACTTTGACCTTTACCTTTACTGTCCCCTACTTTGACCTTTACCTTACCCTTTGACCTTTACCTACCCTTTCCTACACTTTGACCTTTACCTAATTGTCCCCTAAAACTCTGACCTTTACATTATGCTTTCCTACACTTTGACCTTTACCTTACTGTCCCCTACACTTTGACCTTTACCTTCTAGTCTCCTTCACTTTGACCTTTATTTTCTAGTCTGTTTCACTTTCACCTTTACCTTCTAGTCTCATACACTTTGACCTTTGCCTTACTCTGTCCCCTATCCTTTGACATTGGCCTTCCTTTTCCCTTTACTTTGACATTACTTTACGCTTTCCTTCACTTTGACCTTTACCTAACTGTCCCCTATCCTTTGACATTGACCTTCCTTTCCCCTTTACTTTGACATTACTTTACGCTTTCCTTCACCTTGACCTTTACCTAACTGTCCCCTACAGTTTGACCTTTACCTTCTGCGTTCCTACGCTTTGACCTTTACCTTGCTGTCCCATGTACTTTGACCTTTACCTTACTGTCCCATACACTTTGACCTTTACCTTATGCGTTCCTACACTTTGACCTTTACCTTACTGTCCCTTAACTCTGACCTTTACCTTATGTTTTCCTACACTTTGAACTTTACCTTACTGACCCCTACACTTTGACCTTTACCTTCCTGTCCCCTACACTTTGTCATTGCCTTACACTTTCCTACACTTTGACCTTTACATTATGCTTTCCTACACTTTGACCTTTACCTTCTATTCTCCTTCACTTCAAACCTTTTATTTTCTTGTCTCCTACCCTTTGACCTTTACCGTACAGTGCCCTACACTTTGACCTTTACCTTACTGTCCCCTACCGTTTGACCTTTTACCTTACCCTTTCCTACACTTTGACCTTTACCTAATTGTCCCCCTAAACTCTGACCTTTACATTATGCTTTCCTACACTTTGACCTTTACCTTACTGTCCCCTACACTTTGACCTTTACCGTATAGTCTCCTACACTTTGACCTTTATTTTCTAGTCTGTTTCACTTTCACCTTTACCTTCTAGTCTCATACACTTTGACCTTTACCTTACTGTACTCTACACTTTGACCGTTACCTTACTCTGTCCCCTATCCTTTGACATTGGCCTTCCTTTTCCCTTTACTTTGACATTACTTTATGCTTTCCTACACTTTGACCTTTACCTAACTGTCCCCTACATTTTGACCTTTACCTTATGCTTTCCTACACTTTGACCTTTACCTTACCGTCCCCTGTACTTTGACATTTACCTTGCTGTCCCCTATACTTTGACCTTCACCTTACAACTAATATTTTCTTTGATTCATATAGAATGGCAGCCACTTTTTCTAGTGATACTTTCATGACCTTCCAGTTCTTTTTGACCTTCTTGTCAGTCATCTCTGCCATTTCAGAGGTAAATTTCTCCCTAGAAAACAAAAAAAAACAACCTGAAGCACAATGGAACACATCATTAATTTTATCACATAAATATCAGGTGAGAGAGAGAGCGAAAAAGGTATTTAGTTGCATAATTTGATTGCCAATGTAAAAGCTTTGATCCACTCATCAACAAAAACTAGCTATTCACAGAGGGGAACTGGATTTTACATATACAAGCTTGATTCCAACATCTGAGGATCTCTGCACATATGACCTTCGCTTCACATTTTGCTAATAATGATACAAAACTTGATGTAGTTGTACTGCAATTATGCTAGAAAAAATATGTTTCTATTCTGTGAACAGACAGTATGATGCCCTCTCTATTTTGCAATGTCACCATGTTCCCCCCTTGGCCCCTGTGAGCTATTGAAAATTGTGGTTGAAAATGCCCATATCAATGAATGTCACAATACTAACATTTTGACAGGAACATTTCCATATAACAATTACTTTTGTATCAAATATGCGTGGCACCTTTCATGTATAGACTAATAAACAAGTCAATCTGCTCTGTGTAATTCGCAATTTACAGTGGATTAGTCCTACCCTTCGTTGATTGACTGATCGCCAGGCTGTATATATGTAGCCACACCTTATATCAAAATGTCTGTATCAAAATATACTTAATTAAACATAGCCCGAGATACTCTGGCCCCGACACCAGACTTAGACATTATGACAGATTAGATGTCTGGCGTAGGGCAGAGCGCAGTAGTACTCGAAAATCTGGAATAAGCCGACACCGTTTGGTATCGGACCAGGTCATCTCCGATTCAGCTGACCACTGAGAAGCACCACTAACGTTAGTCTATTCAACAAATGAATATTATATCTACCCAAATATAGCAATCCGTCAAGATTAAAGGTGATATGCATACTACGTAAGAAAATGGCGACAACGACGAGGGAAATTTAAAGTTGCGGAAAAGAAACTACTGTGTTGACACTATAGAACATGCATGCGTGATGAAACTGATGGCTAGGAGTAGATAGATTATTCAATTGTTGAAAAAACAAGGTAAGTGGCGATTCTCGGTGGTAATCTTTTGTAAGTAGTCTGAATCGGAGATGACCCTGGCCCGATACCAAACGGTGTCGGCTTATTCCAGGTTTTCGAGTACTACTGCGCTCTGGCCCTACGCCAGACATCTACAATGTATCTGTCATAATGTCTAAGTCTGGTGTCAGGGCCAGAGTATCTCGGGCTAATATAAACAATGCAGAACTTATCAATTGTGACAACAAAAAGATCATGATCATCATGTCAAAATATCTTGTCACATTGGACACAATCACTGGATGATTTGACTAATTAAAGGTCCATCTCTGTAAATCTTATTTTAGATAATTTTACATACTAGGTAAGAATTGTTTTTGATATCTTGAAACCCTTGTTTTGGTACTGATTAGCATCTGGCTAATATTTGGAGGTTCCAGACGGCAAAACAGCGACATGAATCTTCACTGTTAACATACATGTAAACTTAGCCCAAGGTCTTGACATCTATCAGAACTTTTTCCTATGCCTATTTTTATATCGTAATCGATTATTCTTATGAATTTCATGACATTATATAAGGCCTACATATATACCCACCTGTTTCCCACGAAGTGATCAGCTATCAGACGGTTTTCTCTTACTATTCCTAGTTCGATGTGCACGAAGCGAAAAGTGATGGGTCGGAAAAATGGCGGTCGTCTACACACTCGGAACTATAAATATTCGGAACACAACTCGGTATGAGTGTGATCCGAGAGGTATCGAAAGAACTAGTCGATAAGAACTTGTCAACAGTCCTTACATAGTACATGGTGAACTTTTGGTTAAGCTATTTAAGAGGTGTAATTGGACAATGAAAGAAAAGAATTGGAAAAGTGTTTGTCCTATGGATACGGTTTTAAACCATTGCTATCATCCTGTTTTCTAATAGTCTCATGAGCCTTTTGATCATGTGCATTAATTTTACACATCGTTTGCCTATATAAATAATTAAATTAAGATCATGTTTTAAATTGTAAACAAAAATTCAATTATTGGCCATGGGGTACCTAGACCCTAGAAGCTCTAAATTTCTCTGAGTCATTTTACGGAACTTCATTTTCTTCATACATGTAAAAAACTTGTTTTCTTAGGACAAATAAATAGGCACACTGAGCTATTCGGCGTCAGTAGTGATCTGGTAACTACATCGTTTTTGAAAGTACGCACACATTTGAAATTGTAAGTAGGATTTAATACAATGATATTTTGTAAATGATAAATTCAAAAATGTGTAATATATCATTTACTTCTGGAAATGTGAAGGGCAATGAATTGTTATAGTACAACCAACTGTGTTTCATGGCCAGTACAATTCCTTCAACCCATTCCCCATTTTCTTTATGGTAATTCAAAATATCGAGATATAACTGTCAATATACAATGTGCCATAATGACAATAAGGTAGGGCTAAAATATTGACTTATTTCAATCATGTGGTAATTTCTTTTTTTTTTTGCTTTGAAAAAAAAGTCAAATACTTGTAAGAGATTTACATTGATTAAAAATGTAGGGATAAAAAACTTAACGATAAAAAAAATATATAATGTAAAAAGTTGCGCCTTGATACACAATATTATTCAAGATCAAATTGCATGTAACATATGTACCACAAATAGTCAAATGAAAATAATTCTAGATTTTAAAATGATAACATCAAACGGTACAGGTAGGATATGGAGCTTTCTGTTAATTTCCCATCTATATCTAAATTCCTTAAATTTTTTCCCTTACTCCCTTTTTTTTTTTTTTCTTAAATTACTTTAAAATCTTCCCCACTCTCTTTCTTAATTACCCTTAACATTTTCCTTATTATGGCAGACTCTCACCTATTACAAGGGGGGCTGAGTACGCCGGGTAACCCAATCACTTGATAAAAACTCAAGTTGTTGAAGATGTG
>NW_027187545.1:15000-79833 GCF_041381155.1 Argopecten irradians | reverse complement strand
CAAAATCTCATCTCATAAGGATGCTTACAGTCATATTTGGTTAAATTTCGACCAGCTGTTATGAAGAAATTTATGTTGAAAGACGCCCGCTGAAATCGCAAAAGCTGACCTTGGTCATTTATCGACACGATGAACTTTATAAATGAAGATAATCAACTGATCATGTTTTTTGTATGTGAAATTCAGAACCATCTGATATTAATGTTAGAAGTGTAATACACTTTATTTGTGCGAGGAAATTTATATGGGGTTTTGGGCGTAGCGCCCCGGAGGCCCTAGAAGTGTAGACATGATTGTTAAAGATAGAATCCATGAATGTAAATACACGCCTTCTGTTGTTTGGGTCCCCCAAGATTTCAAAGACAGTATTGAACTAGGAGATCGTACAGGGCAGGCACTGTTGGGATACTTTTTGACAAATTCACATTAAAAGTAAAAGACCCAGCAACCTAAAATAACGACATGCTTTGTACAACAACGATACCGTTACATGTAACTGGTCCGTAGGCACAGATCACCATACTCTAGTTCTTCATCTAGTTTTGTTGTTTGGTTTAGCCTTTAAGTGCTAAATGCTATGAGGCCAATTATGCAAATCAGTAAACGATAATAGATTTTAACCATTTTATTAAAAAAAATAGAACTTTACGGTAATGAAGCCCGAGGTGGGAGTTTACACGTTATTTCATTCAATTTGCTGCTAGCTTCTCGTCAAATAAAAAAAAATATCGGTGATATCTGGTTACAATACTGATCATTATTAGGATGCACACAATGGTCAAACAAACAATACATAAACAATACCTACAGCTATTTCTTCATCTGAAGATTTTTGGCCATTGCTTTTCGCGCTCTTTTCTCAATGAAATCCTGAAATTTTAAAATATAGAAGCTCAATTTTAATAAATTTAGTGACGTACAATTTTACATATTTCGAAAATAAAAGCATGAATACCGATACGAGTTTTATCTTGCGAGCCGAGATCGTTCGAGTTTTGTTTTCAATCTACCTAACACCAGAATGTGATCCGACTCGGTCCAGAATCAACCACATTATTTGGTGATGTTACAAGTTTATCAAGTAACGAGTAAACCTTCAATTCTATTTTTTGGAATTGTTTGAAATATTTCAAAAACCTGTTTGCAATTTACTGCCTTAATTGAAGTTGTCATAGATAAATATATACATAACTACACCAAAAATATGTCCCTCGCATAAAGGTCTTAAACTGATTCCGCAAGAACTTAACTATTTTTCTTTACTGCTTTGTCAAATCACGACAAATTCCGATCTTATCTTGTAATCAGGCAATAATTCGAAGATTCTAGAATTCATTAAAATGTAAACATTCTTGGGGAAAATGGTTTATCCCAGACAACACTAACAACGTCAATAAATAACAATAGGACGCTTCTTCACGAACCATATGGAAAATTTGCCCACGAAACCAATTTTCATTAAAATAATTAAAAATGTTATAAAGAAGCTAACAGGAATAAAAGATGCCAAACCCTTCCAAATAACGTTAAAAACAATTCAATAAAGGTCCCCGAGCAGGTCCTGTGCTAATTTGCTAAATTAAAAGTTTGCCACATTAACGGTGTTGTGACAGGGTTCGCTTACTTTTTGAATCCTCAACAATGGTAATCAAAATAATGTTTTTATTGTCATCAAACAGTATCTATTATATCTAAAGATAAGTAATTTAAATAATTACTTCTATTATTGAATCACAAAATTTGTATGTGCAAATTTAGAGCAATACGCAATTTTGAGGCTCACATGTTCGAAAACCGTAAACTGTCGAAATATAGGGGGGGGGTCGTGGGTGGGGGGGGGGGGGGGAGGGGGGGGGGGGGGGGGGGGGTTTTTCGGCCGATGTCTTCATTATAAACATATGGTAATCATCAACCCACTTTCAGTTTTGAGAGCAACCAATAAATATTTTCTAAAACCGATTGCCTCATTAACCTGAAGTAAATATTGTGAAAAATTTCTAGAAAAATTAGGTGACTCTGGTAAATTTTGTCGATTAAAAAGGTTAACCAATATGACTAGATAGTCTAGATTTTTTAGAATCCATAGATTACATACATGATAAATGAATAATGCTTCTATTTTGCATCATCTCCAAAACACGAAACTTAGTGTGTATAACATTAATATATACATCCAATACTCCTCTTTAAACGCTTTGAATAAGCTACCAAATTGGAATTTTATTTAACTAAGTGATATCTTGTAGAAAAATATTCAAGATTTTAACATAATCAAAATTCTAATACAAATCTGTTTAGGTGTTTAAAGACTCTATAATAAGCTATTTTGCATTTGACAATAGCTTCACTAATATCATCATGTTCCTAATGATTTTATTATTAGTAATTATAGAGCATATTTAACAGTGCGAAGAGGGTTGATTTAAAATGGGATTCTGAGATACTATTGTTTGGATATTGAGTCAGGGAAAGAGGTTTTACCAGGTTACATGGGTCATGAGTATACATAACCGCTACTAGTAGTTCAAATATTTGTCAGGGCTAACACTTCTGATAGATTAACATTTAATGTCTATTTAATGCTAACAAATGTAAATCTCATCACTTTAACCATATAAGATTATTACCTTGTTTTAGATTTTAAGTTTAATTTGGTCGGGAAACCATTTATAAATCATTTTTAAGATTTAGATTACAATAATAAATAATTCTTGTAATCTTGCAAAATAACTAACTGAATGTAGCAGTTTTAATAATGAAAATAAACGTTAATTGTAAGTAGATTGTAAACACTTGATTATATCTTTATTGTCAATAATTATATTTGATTTCCATGTTAGTACTATTTGAAAATTAGAAAAATTAAAATAGCTTTACTGAGTATTATACACAAAAGAAAGGCTTCGATCACAGTACATGTACATTATGTATATCGGCCTTGGTAAAGAGTGTGTGGCGATGAAACCGTCTTATTCCATATAATACTATATAAAACTGACTTTGAGTTTAGAATATATGAATTTTATTAGTAATTCTGAAGTATTCCTTATGGACAAAAACATCTCTGAAATGTTTATTAGCGAATGTGTTATAATCGTACAGAAATAATGGAGAAACAGTCAAACAGAAAATGAGAGTGTCTGATCAAACTGGAAATCATTTAGATGCAGTGTATTACATATACTGTATGTTACTTAGCTTTGTGTCACGTATAAAGTAATTTATTTGGCTCTCCCTGATATGTATAATTCATGTTGTTACAACCAAATTTCTTATAAAATCAAAATGTGATACCTGAAATGATATACCTTTAGCCATTTTGATTGATAGTAGGATGTGTTTATGATACACAAAGCTAATTATGAAAAATAAAACTGTGGACCTCAAAAACGTTTGACTGTTTCATTAACAATAAAAGATGCTGTTAGTTTTTAAATTGGAAAAAAAAACTGAGTTAACCTTTATAGAGGGATTCATGAAAAGTCTCGCAACGAAACTACAAAAACTTGCTGAAATACAAAACATCAGGTTTGGTGTGAACCCGAGGACCTATATACAAAGAAGTTGGAAACCTCATTCAATAGTCTTTTTATTACAGTTCAATAAAATGGGCATCCGTTTATTAGGCCGTTTTAATAGGCGCATAGCAAAATACTTTGCCCTGGATTCTTTTAAAACTACTAAAGTAAGTGTATTCTTATCAAACCCTATATTGTTTCTTGCATCGGTTTGATAAGAACCACACTTTTCCGAGATTGGAATTTATTTTGGATATGATTGTTTATGAGAAGCATTTTGAGCGAAAACATAAGACACCATAGTTACTATTAACACTCAGTATCTTTTACAGCAAAAAGACGTGGCATCTAATAATATTGGATAATCAACATAAGATGTCGATCATCACGCGTTAATTTATTCAAAAAAACAACAATCACTAACACATATAACACATTTTTATCTTTCTATTATCTCAAGAATCGATACTTCAATTAACCATCGTGCCAAACAATTAACTGAGCGCTTTTTAAACATACATCCCAAAGTTTCACTCTCATCCCTGCCGAACCCCGCTAACAAGTCGGAAAATCTATGGGTATACTGTTTCTGATTGCATCACCAAATGTTTTTGTAACAATCATAAAATCTTAAACAGCTAAGATACAATATATTAAATATAGTTAAATTAATCCAATATCGCAACATGAAAATAATAGTGTCATATATAACAAAATTTAGTAAAACGCACTCTCTTGCGAGCGATCTTTTTATTCTAACAATACACTAGACGTGAAAAGCTGCGTGATTTAGCCTGCCATTGAGAGCACAGCAAACTTACAACTGAAAGCACAATAATAAAACAGGCAACCATTATACATATATGTCACCCTCAATATACTGAGATGTGATTAAAATGGTCATTACAAACATAGATATTCATCATTACATAATAATCCTAACTACTACCACGACCCTTTTTTTTTTCTGACTTTTTGTTAGCATTTCATTACTTAATATGTGACCATTCAGAGGTAACCTTCGTTAACAAAAACACAAATCACTTTCACTGCGAAAGGCATGCATTGAGAGCAATCAATCATCTAGCTTGAGAAAGTGGAATGACACACTCATGCGCCTGAAAGTTCCGGAAATATCGTTTGTTTTTTGTGACATAAATATTTTTTCTGCAATAATTATTCTATATATAGGCTAAAACAATCATATTACTTTACGTTTAAATGTAAACAAATGAGAGACAATAAAATCTGATTAAGAATGTAGATTTTCCTTTGTTTTCATTAATTTTACGATTGCAAAAGGCCGTGGTGCGACCATGGTGTAATATTACTTAAAATACACCTTGCCTCTCTAAGACTTTTAAACGACAAATTTACCGGTCCACAATTTTTCTGAAATTTTCACTACAAATACTTCAGGTAATAAGCCAATTTTTAGAAAATATTTTTGGTGCACTCAAACTGGAAGTGGGTGAAATGCCATCGTTAATAATTGATATGGCCAAAAATAACACCCAAAATTTCGATATTTTCGGTCTTAAAATTGTAGCCAAAATTTTATTTACTACATTTTACCTACATATTGTGATCAAAACATGTTATTATTTATACTCTTCATAAAATAATACAGTTTTGATGACATAAAACATTATTTTGATACCTTTTTGGATCAAAAGGTGGAACCCTGTCAATAACTAAACCTCTGACTCTGGCATACTCTGTCCTTAATTAGGCCACAGCACAGGCCCCGTGGAGACCTTTATTGAGACATTTTTTAAACGTATTCCAAGGTAATGTCTCTTATTGAGTAGCTAAGCATTGATAATTCCTTTTACAACATGTATACATTTAAACCTTTCATATAAACAAATCCGATTAGGTTCTACGTGGCGCAAATTTCCATATTATCGAGAAAAAAAACAAGAGTCCTTACATCAAAACTTTATTATTTACCCCATATAAACACAATGTAAGCTATAATATGTCCAAAATGAAGGCATTTCAATACTCCGACAAAAAGGGACGACTATGAGTCATACTTTTGAAATCGTTTCCCCCCTAACCACACAATTGCTTCATGATCCAAGACGCAAGGATAAAGAATGATATTAACGATCTGATCGATGTCCATCTGTACATTGTCTAATTAATCAGACGTTTTACTCGAACAAAACAAATGGAAAGCGCGGTCCAGCATGTATGAGCCGAGTGGACAAGGATTAAAGGCGAGAGGGGTGGTGAGGTGAGTGGAATTGGATGTTAGGGGGCAACCAGTGGGTGGGGGGAGGGCTGTGGTGTGGGGGGGGGGGTGGGAGGGGGATGGTGTGCCCTGGTGAAGAGTTGTGGGGGGGGGTTTGTGCCATGGGGTTGGTAGGGATATGGGTTTTATGTGATTATGGGGGGGGGGGGGGGGGGGGCAAGTTGTAATGAAGGGCAAGATTATGAGTTTTACGAAAGGAAGGATAGCAACGACGCTTGAATAAGCCGCAGTCGTACGAGCAATTAATTACACGTCCGTATGGTCCTTATTTAACCCTGGCTGGTTTATGAGGTGAGTCCAAGTACATACAATTAAACCATACCAAGCCCAGGACACGCCCCCCCGGGAAATACTTTGATATCTAGATAGCGTGTGTAGACTAACCTAAACAGTTTGGTTTTTAGGAGTCATATTGGCTACAGGTGCGCGTCCATGAGTGAGCGCTGGTAGTGTGGGAAAAGTAAATATGACATGAACCTACGGCGGAAGACCGAGAATGAAATATTCGGCGTATATCGTAGCGCATCGTACAGAGAGTGGAGAATCTACTGTGATAAACTCTACAATCTACGATTCTATAAAACGAAATCACACACAAATAATTCAGATCTTGCCTAGCCGTACTATAGTCAGTGCGAGTTTATTGTAAATTACTGTATTATGTAATGTAGTTACAAATGTATGAGCCGTCATTTCTCATTACAAATTGACTCGCGAACAATATAGAAAAGAGGCAGTCCAGGGCTAACTCGCGCGCGCGCAGGCAAGAGCAAACATTACTATTTGATATTAAAAATGCTTTATTTTTTATATTTAATTTTGACAACTCTGCAAAACCGTTGACTGATCAAAATATACAAGTACATATACCATTATTAACTGTTAACGTTAATGGCTCTAAAATATACAATATGAGAACGAAATTATTTTAAATGAAAAAGCCAAAAATAAATCCAGGGCGTTGCAGTGTAATATCACGACTTAAAAAAATTGTTGCCTGTACGACTGGCAGCTATATAACGATAATTCTACCCGAACCTACCCTTATCACGTGATCCAACTTACGTACGAAGCGAGTAGCATGAGCCTTTTATACAACATTTTCCCGGCTTATACTAACGAAACGCGGGAAAATGCAACAAGAGGCCCAAGGGCATTAACGGTCATCTGACTTCCTTGGCAATAGTAAAATTAATCATATATGGGGTCATGGTAGCCACCTTTGATTTGTGGATCAACAAGAGATCATTTCAGGATCATTTCATGCAAGTTTCAGCTAAATCGCACTGGTAGAACTTGAGAAAAAGTTCAAAATGTGTTTTCAAGACGGCGGTTGTGGTGACCATCTTGTATTTCGGATCGACCCGAAAAATAACAACACTTTGTCGAGACCATGTCAGGATCATTTCATGCAAGATTCAGCTAAATCGCACTTGTAAAACTTGAGAAGTTCAAAATGCGTTTTCAAGATAGGGGCCATCTTGGATTTCGGATCCACCCGAAAATTTTGTCGGGACCAAGTAAGGATCATTTCATGCAAGTTTCAGCTAAATCGCACCTGTAGAACTTGAGAAGAAGTTCAAAATGTGAACAGTTAATGCACGGCGCACGACGACGGATGAAACATGATGACTATAGGTCATCCTGACCCTTCGGGTCAGATGACCTAAAAATGTGTACTTTTGTTTGCGAAAGCTTTAGCAATTGTCTTTCTTTTACCGATAGGCTGAAAATAGCCAATCTTTTTATTTACAAAAGCTTAAGTGTTAATTGTAGCCCACAATGGTTATTAAAATCGCTTTTCGCCCGTGGACCGTTCGTCCTTCACAATTTTTGTTACCGCTATTTCTCAGAAAGTACTGAGATCTTTCTATTAATGTGCAGGTTTACCTAGGAGACTAGTTATGCATATTGAATTTTGAGACCGATCGGTGAACAAGATGACCAATATGCCGCCATCTTGGATTTTGATAATTGAAGTTGGTTCTTGATATATCTCAGAAAGTAATGAAATTATCTTTTTTCAAATTTCATATGTAGTCAAAGTGTGAAAATGATACTCTCTTTCCATTGACAGACTATATCATTCTTTAGTGGGCGCCAAGATCCATTTAGGATCTCTTGTTGTAAGGTGATAAGGAGCCATATAGGCTACAGAGGTCGCCATTAGACATGCTGATGTTACGTTGTTCCAACAACAAGTTTTATATATTAGCAAGCGGTCTGGTGGGTTCTGTCTCCTGGCATGGAAACCCCAAAGTCTATAAAAGTGGTAGTTCCAGCTCCTGCATAGCGCTCAGTATTAAGGGAGCCAGGGTCATGGAAGGACGGCTTCCCATGCATGCGGTGTGTAGTGTGTATGATGTGTGTGGTGCGTGTTTTTGGAGACTGCGGTATATTCGTGTTGTGTCTTCTTATATACTTGAATAATGGGCCATTTTATAGTACTATATCACTAAAGCATGCCGTCGAAGACACCAAGCAATATACCCCATTATACTGACAACACACTGAAGCATAATATTAACGTAAACAACACGATGATCTTTAGAGCTAAAGACAAACAGATAAAGTTATATACTTACCCAGCATGGTTTCATGTTGTAGTACACAAATCTAATCTTTGTCGGTCAAGGATTAGTAATACTGCGTTATAAACACTGCTGGTTTCCGTTTCTGACACCGCAATGCACACTAATCGTTACTCAAAAATCCAACATTATGCAAGTAACTCACAAAAGATCCGACAATTTATGATTTGGTGATTTGACCAGTTTAATACCTCACTTATTTTAGAGCAGATATTAGTGTAGTCATTATTTATAACCATAAAACTACTACATGAAATGACACACCATAGTCTTTAAAAGTGGTAGTTTCTGCTCCTTCTTAGATTACAGCAATAAGGGAGTGGAAAGACCGGTTTGCAAAGATTACCGGCAAAGACGTAAAAATGTAACGGGCAACATTATATGGGATTTCTAATTTCAAAGGTCATTATATCGCCTGCATCCTGTCATTGAGGGTGATTTTCTATACATTGTTTTCGTGATTAAGTAAAGTTGATAGTTGATAGCTAAATATTCCATGTTTCTGTGTTAAAAAGGATACACAAGGGTAATGGTTTGTATAAAAACACAAGATATTTTTTGTGATTTGAAGTCAATTTTCTTTTGTAGAATGGAAAGAGAATCATAAACAGCCTGAAATAAAGAAGAAATAATAACTCATGTAATAAGGTAGCTCCATACTTTTGGGAAAACCCATGTCATTTTTTTCTAACAGGTCTTATTTTCTTGCATTTTTCATGTAGATTTCAAATCTGTAAAGATAAATAGGTGTTCTCGAATTACTTTTTGAGATATTTGAGCTTGAAATATACCATCCATGCAAATTTGCTGGCCGAAAATAGAAAAACTCATAAAATTATGTTTTCTGTAATATTAGGGTGAATGTAGTCTCGATGCTGTTGATGTTTTGTACTAAATTTCTAACGAAAGAACAATATACAAAACTCTTGTATTTTTACAAATGCTAGCTAATTTTTGTTATTTCCCAGGACCGTTTCTATACGTAATTATCATGTGTTGCCATATTTTCGCCTGTAAAAAATCGATGAATAGGCCAAAAATGAAATGAAAACCCATGTCAATTTCACAATATTTGTATATGATATGCCCAAGGTAATATGTTTTTCAAATATCATATAAACACATGGGGTCCTCGATCAAAATTTCACAATTTTGTAAGCTTGAAGTTTGTAACTTGCAACCCTACCCCCATTTCATCCAGTGCTAAGGTGGGTCATATTTGACTATTTATTGAAAATCATCCCGCAAAAAAACATTCCACATTAGTTCATATGTTTTTGTGATATAATATCTGGTTTATGTCTGTTTGCTTTTAAGATTTTCTCCAAATTTTGTGTTTAAAGGAGTCCGTATGCGATTTTTTAGAATTCCGGAATTTCGATCCGGACGGTCCCCTCTTATCATTTTATAGCGACGAACGGCGCTTCCGGTGTTTGAAAATCCATTCCCATTTACGACAGGGACCGCAAAAACCTCAGAGATAGCATAACATTTTCACTTCATTGTTTTTATTTGATTTATTTAATGATTTCAAACATTCTATATTACATGTACACAATTTTCACCTATTGAAAAAATATCCAAGTGGGATGTCGTGGCGTATCGGAAACCATTCTGGAATTCAAAACAACCTCCGCAACTTCCGGTATAGCGTCGTATGAATTGGCGCGGTTTTCAAAAGTATGGACCTACCTTAACATTACAGAATCATTATTATCTGGTCAAAACATAAATGTTATAAACAGGGATACTTACAATAAGCGGTATACGTATACGCATACGGATATGTACATGTACGTATTGGAAGGGGAGTGACCATTATTCTTAAAATATTCTTTCTATTTTCGTGTTTTGAATATTGAATTTAAAATAAACTCATACTACCATGATTTGCATGCTAGAAGTACAATACTCTTTAGCATGTCAATACAGTACCTGAACCGTTTAACGTTTCCAAATTTGCGTTTCGTTTGCGTTTGCGTTATTTCCGTTAGCAATCGTTAGCGTTAGCAATCGTTTATCGTTAATCGTTATCGTTTGCGTTAGCAATCGTTAATCGTTAGTTGCGTTTACAATCGTTTGCGTTAGAAATCGTTTGCGTTAATCGTTAGCAGGACCCACTTCCGCTAACGTTAGCCACTAAAAATAGAACCAAATGCCGGTGAGATGCTTTGACGATCCGGATATGATATTACGTTTACCGCTTCGTGTAGAAGCGATTATCATAACATCTATGAAATAAAAAAAAAATATGAATAAAGTGTATTGTATTGCATTCTATATCTCTTTTGGATGTATATATGTTTGTTAGATGTGGTTGAAATAAAAATATGTACAGTAACAAGATCGCATACATGACGTACGCTCCTATCTGTGAAAACGTTCTGAAATACTCGTATTTAAATGACATTTCAAAACTTAATGTGATTATCACTTTTTTACCATTATTATCAGAAACGTAGTTACTATGATTTCTGCGAAAGCAATTCAAATATTAACGAAACTGTCTTACAGAATATTAATGTCAAAAGCATTATTTTAGAAAGAATCCACGACAACTGAAAGATTACACAAGAAAATAGCTAAACAGATAATAAAAATATAAAAATGTTATTACAGACACGCTGCATAATATTCGTCTTGTTATGTTAAATATTATCAATGTACGAAGAACGCAAAAAAGACTCGGGAGATTTGTAAATAAATTCGTGAAAAAAATCATTAATATGACGAGTTTGAACACGGGGAATAGGTGAGATTTGGCATTTACATGTACATATTTTTCAAACGCAATTAATTAGTACTTGTATCTATATGAAAATGGAATGAATGATGTAAATGTTTGCAATGTACGAGTCAAGGACGTATAAATCCTTGGTACGAGTATACCTACAACTACATAAAGAACACGTGTAGAGAATTCGAACTGTGCAGGGGTACATGTATCTGTACGTTACATTGTAAGCCTTCACACCGTACTGTACGCGTGTCAAATCAGACACGGATATATACGTTTAGCTCATATCAATAAAAACTGGACAGTCACCTTCTCACATGTGTTCGTTGTTATTTGTACCTGGAATCTTTTCAATTCCCAGCGTGACGCGCACGGGTATTTTACCTGCACAGGTTTATAGGTCACGACTGGTGTTACCTTGTGTCGACCCCCTGTAGCTGGCCACGGGCGGAGTTCACCTGTAATTAACACCTTCTTGGGAGGGAGATTAACTGTATACCCAACTTACCTGTGCCCCGTACAAAAATGTACACTGTGACAGTACATTTCACGGACATAATTTATATGTACTGTCGTATTTCAAAATTTTGATGTGTGCAATATGCTTTCCTATAGATTACGGTGGAATGAATTAGCTTACACTTATACATTGTATGAATAATTAATTTGTTTAAACTGTAAATTGAGGAGTTGCTTGATGTGAAATGTGATCAAATAACTATATTTCTTACACCAGTTACAAATATACGTAGACAATTTTACAGTTATCTTCAGTGTTCATACATGTATGCATGTGCATCACTATCTTCATCGTCGTTGTCATCAATGATTATGCATAATTGAATTAATTTGAATATAAACAACTGGAAGTGAAATATTTTCATTCTTTATATCTTTATTATATGCATGAACTATAAAATGAGAGAACTGTAAATGGCGAAACACGAATTCAAATGTTCAATCTTTAATCTTTATTACAGTAGCTGTGGCGTATGTACGTGCATTTGTAAATGTACATGTACGACCCTAGTCAATTGTAAGCAATGAGCTTTTATGAATGCACACCCTAGTAATATACAGGTGTAATCCGTTATGAAACAAATATTCCGAGAATACAATTTTCCATGATAAGCGGAAGAGCCTTTCGACAATCTGAAAAAAAACCCTGAAACTTGTGATTGATGCGGGAAACACGATAAAATGTAACTTATTACATTTGTTGAGTTATGGAACATCGATAATAGAAATCAAACATATAGATGAAAATTTGATTTACAGCATTTTAAATGTGTTTTAGTCCGAATGATTCTGACTATCTATCCGGATGTCAGTATAAAAAGCGGATAGATAGTCAGAATCATTCGGACTAAATGTGTTTGTGTGAAAATATTTCCATTTAAAGTACATGTACCAGTATACGCATGATCGCTTCACTAATTATATATAAAGTTATGACATTGTGACGGTAATATTATTAATACAGTGTTGTTGTAACAATTTGTTTGTTATTTCTTAAAATGTCGGACAAATATGACACTTAGAATAATACAATTCTCTCTTAATACATACGGTTGTACAAGTAATTTGTAAACGTACGTGTGAAGTGGAAACTTCGTATCGAGTACAGTCGTGTTTGACTTCATTGTGTGATTATCAGTAAAGAGATGTTGTAACAATTTGTTATTTCTTAAAATATCGGGTAAATATGACACTTTAGAATAATACCATTCTTTCTCCATACATACAGTTGCACATGTCATTCATTTTGTAAACGTACATTATTTTGTCCATGGAAACTTTGCATCGAGTACTGTCGTCTTTGACTTCATCGTGTCCATATAGTTTTCATAGGCAAATGTTTATATGATATACAGAAACTTTAATCCCGAACATACTCCAGTTTTGCCTGTACTTTCGTTTGTATTTCAAAACATCAAGATCCGTAATTCATTTACCGTCAAGCCGTGTCCGTGATTATAACAATGGTATTTCCGGTTTATCATAGCCGATCGTTTTGCGTTTTGCGTTAATCGTTAATCGTTAGCCGGTATTGCGTTAATCGTTTATCGTTAATCGTTAATCGTTAGCGTTAGCAATCGTTAGCGTTAGCTAACGGACGATTTTCTTGCGTTGCGTTTGCGTTAGGCTGGGAACGTTAAACGGTTCAGGTACTGTAACCATCATGATCTCTGTAAGACTACTCGCTTCTCCCCCGAGAAAAAATATTACGATTTGGAATGGCTAAGATGAGTTTTACAATGTATTTTGCTGATTTTAAAGCGTTCTTAACACGGTAAATTTGCGATTCAAAGGGACAATTCAATGAGGCTAATTCGTTACATACAGTACTTAATGCGTCTAACATTCCCTCGAAACGAGCGCGAAACGCAAAACGCAAACGAAATGTTAAACGAAAACGAACGAAAACGCAAACGAAAAACGAAGAACGCAAACGAAAAAACGAATAGTGTAAAACGAAAAACGCGTTTCGTCAAGCGCTAAACGCAAAACGAAAAACGCAAACGAAAAACGAAAAACGTAAACGAAGTGAAAGCGTGACCGGAAGACCAGAATGCAATCATAAATGTCGATCGGGACTCCGGTAGCTTAGTGATCCGGATTCTGAAAGCGATGTCTATTTTACGTTCGCAATTTTGATTTAGTACGATTTATCATTATGAAAAATATATCTTGTCTTAGAAAATATGCAATTGTTATAAATATATTACCAATAAGTATGTGATTACGTATATATATCCAAGCATTAATACATTTTTTAAACTTATAAAGCGAGATTTTAAAAATAATTATAAAACATGCATGTGTACAAATAGTCTTCAATCAATGCTAGTATCTATAAGTCTGCTCTGAATTTGTCACACATACTAGTACTGTTTTATAGAAATTATCAGTTTCAGAAAAGAAAACACTTCAGAAGAACTTCTTATTTTAGTGTAGGTATTGTGATATAGATATCAATGTGGACACTCACCTGTAGCATTTACCCGACCCATTCGGAGGTCTTATATAAATTTGCTTTATAATTCACGGACAACACATGTACAACACTCTACCCCTCTCCATCCCCACTCCCCCTCTCGATTTACCTGCTTTCATTTATACCATTTGTTATTTGACAGCGGCATATTTTGATTTTGTGTCAACTTGTATCACACCTGGTCAAGTGCAGTCACCCATGAACAATGGCTCACTGATTGCCTCAGACGCGCACGGCCCCTCACATGTTTATTTAGGCTACGATGTATAATACGCGTACGTGACCCCGTGCATGTACATGTACCAAAGCATACCACAAAAACAACAATTTTGTGTTATTCTAGTCATTACAGAAAACCAGCTATATGGTGTTTTATTCTTCGTGTGTTTTGTTACATCAACATACCAATAAAATACACGATCAATTATATGAATGGCGAATACGTGTAAATACAGAGATACAGTTGAATGTACATGTATCAACTGTCAGTTCGTGTTGGACGATTATGTATATATATGTAAGTCAATTATGATTTAATATCTATTGACTTCGGTACGTTCTTAATTTCACATAAAATATGTTTAAAAAAAAGTATTCGTTTTATGGTTGAGATATTATTAATTGTGTTATTTTATTATCAGAATAGTGTGTATCACTAGAAAATAATGTGATCCAATGCTAACAGTGATGAGTCGGATATAATTTTTTTATAATGTATGCACCAGTGAGTTATATATATATTATGACCAGCAGTACGGCGTCCTGTGGCGTGAGTTCACACCTGTCTGTAATCCTTCAGTCCACTTTATCGAGCCCCGCGGGTGTTACAAGTGTATATTGTACCTGTCCCCCTGTAGCACATACACGTGTATAGCTAGTACTATATAAGACCTTGCAGAAAGGTATACAAATGATCCTTACTATCAGACAATGTGTGTAGGTTACATGTATCAAATGTAATTAATGTCTAGATACAAAAGGATTTTTTTTAAATTTATTTGTGTATGTTTACTACATTGTCCAGAACACGTAAATTTATCGGCCTACACCGTCGTTTGACTCCACTTTTAGTTTAGCCAACACATGCGCAGTCAACCATTCCTAATCAAATATCAATGAATAACATCCGGTAAACGAATTGGAACGCAAACGCACGCAAACGCAAACGAACGAAATCCAAAACGAATCAAAACGCAAACGAACGCAAACGAAATCGAATCAAAACGCAAACGAACGAAAACGCGAAACGCAAACGAAAAACGCTCGACGAAACAAAACGCAAACGAAACTAAACGAAAGAAACGCAAACGAATCTAAAACGCGTTTGAGGGAATGTTAGACGCATTAAGTACTGTAACCACGAAGCAAAATATAACATAAATGTATTGTTCTACAATCCTTATGAAACATTTGACAAGAAATAGTGACAAATTCCATAACATTGTTAAGTATCTTAATTAATATCATTGAAATTCCAAATCGTTGATCAATACGATTAAGCAGGTACAACATGTACGCTGTACCCTTGCCCGAGTCAAAGTCACGCACGTTAAACAAAAGCAATACATAACCACTGAGGAGTTGATGAAATTATTTTTAAACAAAAATATGCATCTAATAATGTTAACACAACTGAAGGAGCGTTTTGAGAAGTTCTAGACAAAAAATTCTTTACCACACAGGCAAGGGTCAGGGTTCGGCATACAAGGCTGTGTGTAATGGCGATTGAACAGTTCACATACATTTGACTACAGTGGGATTTTCTGACATATCACAGTTAAACCAACTAATCCAATTTCCATTAGTACTGGTTAGTATCCGAAATATGTGCAAGTTTCAATGTACTCTTAGATCGAATTGTCTCTTTAAAGTTACCTGCATTTAAAAATGATAATTGTGAGTTCGTAACTGCTCGATCTGAACATACCGGATTCACACCATCGGCACATTGTTGTGTAACTCAAAGTAATAATGAATTGAAGACATATAAACAAATAAATCTTTTAAGAAGCATTTTTTTAAATAGTATAATCCCTTGATGGACATTTTTAGTCTAGTTCGTGTGTATTGAATTTTGATTATTAAAGGTTTGAACATTACGTGCTTGAACGTTTTTTTTCTAAAATTAAGTACAAAAATGTGCATGAGGACCCTTTTTTCTTTCAAATGTGCATTTTTAGAACATTTCACTCGGCGAAAATGGGGGGCAAAAAGACATATTTGCCCCTTGCTCCCCCCCCCCTGAATCCCCCTACCCCCACCCCCCACCCCCGCTTCCTACGCCCCTGATGAATAATGGTCGCTCCCCTTTCAATACGTAAATACGTATCCGTTTACGTATACCGCTTTTTTAGTATCCCTATAAGTCAGTGTTAGCGCAAGGGCCATAAACAACTTATTTTTCCATATACATCATTTCAATTCAAAACGCCATGATTATAGAATTATTATTTTATCTATATATACTATTGCACTACTAATTTGTTTGGTAAAACATTAGATTACATACCCGGTTCGAAAAACAAAATTGCAAACTAGGTCCAAATATCGACACCATGATGAATACTACTACGGGAACTGCTATCAGAATCAGAAACGTGTCGTCATATTCGATTGGTCGTGCAACCAAAAGAAGTCCAAAGACGGACAACGCAGTAATGGCAAGCGTAGCTAACGTAAGTAGGACGACACACTTTTTAGTTCCTAGTGGTTTACACATGAACAATCGCTTCAAGAGGAACGTATTGTTGATGTTCTGAACCATCTCTCTGTAGAGCTTCGCAGATTCCTGTAACACATCATGTATAATGAAAGTGATGGACTCGATCTAATCAACTATGAAAATTGTCTTACGAGCACTCTTCCTAAGGTGATATTTGTCACTTTAGGGTGAAACGATTTGATAAACAGGCAACAAAATCGCAGAGAAATTGACACAGTAACCTTGAAGATGTAATATGTAAGATCTTTGATGAACAGTGCCTTTGAATTGCCGATTCACAATACTATTTCCATGTATGGAAGGTTGCATTCAAGGCAACGTTTTTGTTTGGAAACCAAACGGTTGAAGAATATCTATAGTGTCCGTCCTACATGACTATACCCACCTCTATTGATGATGTCTTCAGTTTGTTTAGTTCTATCTCCGTTAAGTCATTAAAATGATAGCTTGGACTACAACATAATCTGAACGACTGTTGTTCTGGGAACTTAGTTAGTATGACTTGGCCACTTCCGTTGTTTTCCATTCCATCGTGTCGGTTTTTTGGTGGCTTAACGTCTAAATCAGAAACGCAAAACAATTTATGTATGCCTGATTAGGAAATAAGTTTTGCTTGTTTGTTTGATTAAATTAACGTCATATGAAGAGCCAGAGTCATGTAAGGACGGCCTCCCATGTATGTGGTGTGTGTGGCGTGTATGAAGTGTGTGGTGTGTGTTTTGGGAGAGTCAGGTATATTCGTGTTGTGTCTTCTTGTATAATGGAAACTGTTGTCCTTTTTATAGTGCTATATCACTGAAGCATGCCACCGAAGACACTAAGCAACACACCCCGCCAGGTTATATTATAATGACAACGGGCCAACCAGTAGTCCCACTCCCTAAATGCTGAACGCTAAGCAGGAACAGAAACCCCCAGTTTTGTAGACTTGAGAATGAGAGGCAGATGTTTATTTGTATTATCTTGCGAGGTGTTTTCTTGGAAGAGAAAGAAAATAATAATGAAGTCTTCTTAACCCCTAACTGCACAGATACGCATTTGAACGCATCTCTGCGATCGTAGTAGTAAAACATGAATTATCCGGTAATATGATGAATTATATATACATGTATCATTGTGAATAAAATATCATTAGAAAGTAGAAATAATATGGACACAATTTTATTCTATTCATTTTCGTGTCCAAGAACTGGGAATTTGTGTATTTTGCAATTACAAAAGTATCATTTTATAACAACTACAAAAAGGATTTTCCGCTAGAATATTCGTGACGTCGTCAAATAATGTTGCATTTTGGCGATAAAAATCAGGAAGTTACATGAAACACAACAACAAAGTTAACCCACATTACACAATATCTATCATATGCATGTGAAAGTAAAAGATGTACTGCAGGTGCGCGTACAATTATCGCGTTACAAAAAATACGTGATTTACACAATCTTATTAGTCTTTAGTCGTTGGAGTTACCAGGTTAGGTAAAGCATATTTATAATATTCAGGAAATATTATCCAGAAAATAGATCGAAAATTAGCATCTCCGTATTGCTTAAAATAGAACAGATTATCACGTGATGAATTCTAGTTTTGATCAAAATGGCGGGCGTTTCGAGTAACAGTGATTTGACAGATGACGAATTCGAGAAGATGTAAGCAGTGACGAAGAGGAAGGCTCGGATTTTGATCAGAATGACGACTGGAGCGATCATTCACTCAGTTCGGACAGTGATATGGAGGAGGAAGAGGAGAACACGGAATCGACGCTAGGAAATCTCGACAGCCAGGCAAGTGAAATAGATGGCGGATTCTGATCCGATACATTGTGTGATGTACACATTGGGTCGTTTAAAGAGGTTACGGGCCCAATCTACAACATCGACCTTGGTTCCCCGATTCTTCATTATTTCTTCCTGATGCTATCGGAAGTATTTTTTCAAGTACAGACCAATCTGTACGCTCACCAGAAAGGACCAGACGGAAGATGGAATGAAACGACTCCAGAGGAAATAATGGCTTTTGTCGGAGTACATATATTGATGGGCGTGGTCCAGGTGCCAAACATCAGGATGTACTGGTCTGCGAACAAGTTTTTAGGTTAGTAATATATAATAGTTACTGCTTGATTTCTACTCTTTTAGGCTACACAAAGTTCGTCCCATGCTAGAGCATCTTCGGGGTAACTTTAGCATGAAACCGCAAAAACACCAGGCAATATAAGAAGGAATGGTACGACATAAGGGCCGATATAATGCATAACAGTACATGCCAGCAAAAATCTGTCAAGCTGGGACTAAAGGTAAAACCATTATCATATTATTGTATTTAGAAATGAAATTGTGTCATCTGTTTGCCCACAAAGGCATGTTTTACAGTTTTTAATCATCCATAAAAAATATAATATTATCATCAAGGATCTATATAATATATACACGCCAGTCTTATTTTCAACATATTTTACTACCAGGTAGTTATATATAGATGAATTACAAATTTTAACATAATTCATACAATGAATATGATTGTTTCAGGTATGGATGCGATGTGATCCAAACGGATATTGTCATGACCTTCGACCTTACATGGGCAAACATGTCATTTTCAGAGGGCGGGATCTCACTTGTGTCGGGCCTTGAGGTGGAAAATTCATCATGTATTCTTTAAATTGAATAGCTCTTTACATGATATTGTGCTTAATATTTTAATTAGTTTGGTGTGTAAGTGACTTTGAACTGTCTGCTACTCAAGGATGTTTATTCACCAATATAAATATGGACATTGCCATCAGTTATATTTACATTGAAGCGTTTTTTAGAGTTTGAAATATAAAATGTCGATTTAGGATTTGTGGGTATTATTGTTGTTTAGTTATTATTATCCCATGGGTAATTTTCGTATTAGTTGTAAAAAATCAAATCTAAAATTGTACGTTTAGTATTTTGTTAAGTAATTCAAGTTCATGTTACATTTTATATAAATTTATCACTGAATACAAAAAAGTCTCTAAATCTTATATACTACTAGATATAACAGACATCACTATCTATATGGCGATTATCACTAAATGCTATATGTTCTATTTATAGCATATAGGGTAACTATAGCAACCGAAATATAGTAAATATTAATGGAAAATTAGAAACATCAAACATCAGCTTAGACCAATGCATGCATATATGGTATTGTTATACAAAATGGTTACTCAAAGTGGTTTAAAATGCATTTTGTACTTTTCCTTTATTACTTAAATATTTCTTTAAAAATCCTGTGCAGTAAGCAAGCTTTATTGTGTGTTTTGATAAGCTGTGATATATTCGTGTTGTATCTTCTTGAAATAGAGAAACAAAATTAATCACATGACCGTTCTTAGATGATTCTGGCTGTTAATAGGACGTTAAACCTAATAAACTAAACTAAAGTAATCAATATATATATTACCTTGATGAGTAAATGCATCCTCCACTTTAAGTGCGACATCCTGCGGTTCAGCACTAATTCCGTCGATGTATGTAAGGTATTTTAATTTTAATGGTAGCTCACATTTCTCCCGTAAGAGGACCATAATAAAATTATTTATATGATGGTCAGCGAGGTATGTATGTGCCATGTCTACCTCCATGTCACAAAACTTCTTCTTCAGAAAGCTTCTAGTCACAACGAAGAGAATCTTTTGGCATATCTTCATAAAACTTTCGATGTTCTGCATAATAGGCCGACCTGGTGTGAAGTCATGTTCTGACATCATACATCTAAAAATAATGGAATTTGTTATGTTATTTATGTTTTTAAAGTCTTTCTTAAATTATCAGAGTGTTGATACATGTATCTCTCATCTGGTTTAATTTAGTAATTACAAACATATATTTGGTTTAGAACGTGGCACAGCAGTGCCATGTATTTGCTTTGGCATGCATTGCAGTCATGATTTTCTTATTAAAATACAAATGTTATACCATATCTATTCAAAAACATTCCGCGATTAAGTCTCGCCAAATGCACTCTTGCCCAGGTCCAACAGTTTGTTAAAAAATGAATCTCTAACCATTTTAGCCCTGTCCCTCAGGCTCCCGAGGAAGGGTGAGTTTAACTATTTATACATTTTTAACCCCCGTTTTATAAGGATACTTCATACAATGTATGTGAGATATATATTGGTAACGGTCAGAGAGAGGTCGTATATAGCGAAGTACGTTCAAATTGACCTAATTTAGCCTTGCCACTCAGACCCCAGCGGAAGGGTAAATTCAACTTTTGAATCCCCAACCCATACTAAGAGTGCTACACAAAAAATAGAGCAATATCCATTAGTAACTTTAGGAGATGACGTTCTAACCAATTTCAAGGTCAACCCTATCATTTGTATAATTTGAAAGTTCCCGATCCATAAGGATGTCCCATTCAAAACATAAGCGATATGTACATGTATTTCATAATTTTCAGAGAAGATGTAGTTGCCACAATGTGATCAAATTGACCCCCTTTTGCCCGCTCCTCAGGCCCCGGGAAGTAGTCCAACCTTTTGTACAATTTTGAATCACTAAACCATTTATAAGAATGCTACCAGCCAAAGGAGGGGGTATCACTTTGGGCCATTTAAAAATCAGTGACAAGCAAAATATTTTGCATAAAGATTGTTAGGGTCAGCTGCCTAGTGTATGCTATTCAGAACATACTGGATTCATGGTTATAGTCCTAATTGAAAATATTAGAATCTGTAAATATTGGGTTTTTGAAATTCAGCTAAGAAAGCTGATGAAAAATAGATAAGCATAATGCAGGAAAACATCTTGTAATAATGAGAAAACATCTTGTTATAAGGAAAAAACATCATGTAATAAGGAGAAAACATCATGTTATAAGGAGAAAACATCTTGTTATAAGGAAAAAACCTTAGGATAATGAGAAAACATCTTGTAATAATGAGAAAACATCTTGTGATAAGTAAAACATCATATAATAAACAGAAAACATCTTGTTATAATAAGGGAAAAAACATATTGTAATAAAGAGAAAACATCTTGTAATAATAAAAACATATTGTAATAAGGAGAAACAACTTGTAATAATACGAAACATCTTGTAATAAGGAAAAATCATCTTGAAATAGGCAGAAAACAACTTGTAAGAAGGAAAAAAACATCTTGTTATAAGGAGAAATCATCTTGAAATCAGGAGAAAACATCTTGTTATAAGCAGAAAACATCTTCTAATAAGGAGAAAAAACTTGAAATGATGAGAAAACATCTTGTAATAAGGAGAAAACATCATGTAATAAGGAGAAAACATCATGTTATAAGGAGAAAACATCTTGTAATAAGAAAACATCTTATAAAAAGGAGAAAACATCTTGTAATAAGGAGAAAAAACGTCGTTTGATAAGGAGAAAATATTCTGTAATAAGAAGAAAACATCATGTAATAAAGGAGAAAACATCTTGTAATAAGGAGAAAACATCTTGCTAGTATAAGAAACATCTTGTAATAAGGAGAAATCATCTTATAATAAGGAAAAAACATCTTGTAATAAGGAGAAATCATCTTGTAATAAGGAAAAAACATCTTATAATAAGGAAAAAAACGTCTTATGTAGCTTGTAAAAAGCCACAACGGATTTGAATACAGTCAAAGGGAGACATTCAATAGATAAAATAGAGTAGATAGAATAATATAGCATGTAATTGGCAATAATTGATTTGGATACAGTCAGAGGGAGACAATCAATAAATAAAATAGAGGAGCTAGAATAGTTTGTAGCTTGTATAATATAATACGTTTTATTTCACAAGATATTGTTATAGACTTACAACTTCCTAACTACTCGTGTGTGTCCCAGGTCTTGCAATATGGTACAGTACCATGGCCAAATAGTGATCTTTAATCTCCCTGCTCTCGTTGTTATGTAATATGCGTACACGTTAACTATTATAAATAGAGATAACCGGGGTTTGTCGAGAGGGAGACAGCTAGACAGGGCTAGAGAGAGAGAGAGAGAGAGAGAGCTAGATTGGACCACACACCTTGTGTGTGGTCCAATTTTGGACCACATATCAACGATGACTCTATATAACATATGACGTACAAAAGAATAAAATGTTGACAAAACCATCGGAGTCAATCATCATTCAACAACTCTCCACGCACAAGAAGCTATGCGGACCCAACTAACGAAGACTACGTGTACCTGACGAGCTATGAACCATGATCAACTATACAATCAACAATACAACTTTACAAAACAAATTCAAAAACTTTTTATTATACTTGCATCGAAATTAGTGACAATAGATTTGCCCTGTTAATTATCTAGTAATAAGTATTTAGGTAAAAATTATGAGCAGAAAACTCTTAAATACAATATGTAATAGCCAAGTCTTGTTATTTTTATTAAATACTCAAATTATTTGATCTATTGATATATATGATATAGGCATTATTAGTGACTATTTATATCACTATACAGCCATAAAAAAGAAGAGATATTAACATAGTACAAGTTTGCTAATTCAACTCATATTCAGACAAATTATTAATTTTCAATGAACAGCATGCATATGACAACTGAGTTTGTCGTTGAAGGTGCTGGCTGAAAGAATAAATAGGAAGTTAACGAGAATAATGCAAGTATCTTTTATACATACATGTATATAAGAAATACTAAATTCATAATTACAGATAAAATTTAAAAGTAGAGCAATAAAGAAAGGAAAAAAACAGAAGAAAAAAAAGAAATTCTAATGAAAAGAAAACCATGAACAATAAACCATATAGGTATAATTAGGAAATAAATAAGTTATAAGTTGATAAATAAGTAAGTAACTAAAATAAGAATAAACTTGAATAACTTGAAAACAAACACACAAGCCAACAATAAGTAATGCTTGGACAAGCGAGCAAAAAAAAAAAACAAAACAAAAAAAAAAAACAAAAAAAAAAACACGAATTAAACAAAAAGCTGTCCATGCAGTGGCTAGACAAGCAAGCTAAGATAGATATTAGATCAGGTCTTGCTTATGCTTTTGTTGCAAAACGAATACTAATTCGCATAGTACTTACTATATATTGCTGCAGGAAATATCTGAAGTAAAAAAACTGAGTTCATATTAGTAGGAAGTAATAAATAGGAAATTTAATATAATAAATAAAACTTCAATTAGGCAGAAGATTATTATAATTATAATGGTCATGGTAAACAGGTGGTATTTACATATAAGTTATAGATAACATATTAAACTAATTACAAGTAAATCATATGGATATGATAAAATAAGAACTCATTCTATAAGTAGCATAATATATCAAATTTATAGATTACATGTTTTTTATTATGCGATTTGCTTAATACGACCATTTTGAGATAGTAGATTGGTATAATAGTAATGAAGGTCAATGTCTATAGTTCACCATTAAGACATTGACAGTGGTGTTGAGGTCATCGAACCAGGCAACGGGTAGCAACGGGATAAAGGTAGGCGCACTAGCATTGAGATCAGAGGGTAAGCCATCCTTCAGAGGACCTGTAACAGTGTTAGTTGGCACATGGAGGGACCAGCTTGGTTTGGATTTTGTGATATTGTTTTAATTTTCAGGAATATTTCAAGGTCGCTTACACTTGTGACATGAATAATAGAATCTTGTAGAGTTTTGACCATAATCCTGTACAATAATTCATGTAACTGCGTATAATTATAAAGATATATACTAATTAAATGTTTATTATAAATTAGTATGATTAATACGAAGTTGTTATAGTAAAATTCTAAGAATCACAAACTGATTAAAAGAAAATTAATTTAATATCACAAAAAACATAGCATTACTGTTGAGCTAAGCTTAGGTTCCATCTAAACAAAGGATATACTACGCATAATAAGTGGATTATCCTGTAAGGTAATCCAACGGGTAATACAGAGGCTAATATTTCGTAAAGGCTGAAAGGATTTTTCAATGAAGAGATCAATATCTTTTCAATGAAGAGATCAATATCCTTAAGCGATTTTCTATTTATATTAATATTCTTTACTTCCATATAGAAATGTATCGGTACTAAAGTGACAATGTATATTAATAACATTGAAATTAAGTAGGTCAGATGCTGGCTCCCGTAAGGTACAATTGATCATGGTATGTTGATGTAACAAAACACACGAGGAATAAAACACCATAGAGCTGGCTTTCTCTAATGACTAGAATAACACAACATTGTTGTTTTTGTAGTATGCTTTGGTACATGTACATGCACGGGGTCACGTACGCGTATTATACATCATAGCCTAAATAAACATGTGAGGGGCCGTGCGCGTCTGAGGCAATCAGTGAGCCATTGTTCATGGGTGACTGCACTTGACCAGGTGTGATACAAGTTGACACAAAATCAAAATATGCCGCTGTCAAATAACAATTGGTATAAATGAAGCAGGTAAATCGAGAAGGGGAGTGGGGATGGAGAGGGGTAGAGTGTTGTACATGTTTTGTCCGTGAATTATAAAGCAAATCTATAAAAGACCGCCAAATGGGTCGGGTAAATGCTATAGGTGAGTGTCCACATTGATATCTATATAACGGGTACGGGGACCTCCTCTGGAGTCATATATATACATGTAATATATAACTACCTAACCGCTAGACCTAGGGTTTATACTTGCAGTAGGCAAACGTACATGTTCACAATACCTACACTAAAATAAGAAGTTCTTCTAAAGTGTTTTCTTTTCTGAAACTGATAATTTCTATAAAACAGTACTACTAGTATGTGTGACAAATTCAGAGCAGACTTATAGATACTAGCATTTATTGAAGACTATTTGTACACATGCATGTTTTATAATTATTTTTAAAATTTCGCTTTATAAGTTAAAAAAAATGTATTAATGCTTGGATATATATACGTAATCACATACTTATTGGTAATATATTTATAACAATTGCATATTTTCTAAGACAAGATATATTTTTCATAATGATAAATCGTACTAAATCAAAATTGCGAACGTAAAATAGACATCGCTTTCAGAATTCGGATAACTAAGCTACCGGAGTCCCGATCGACATTTATGATTGCATTCTGGTCTTCCGGTCACGCTTTCACTTCGTTTACGTTTTTCGTTTTTCGTTTGTGTTTTTCGTTTTGCGTTTAGCGCTTGACCAAACGCGTTTTCGTTTTACGCTATTCGTTTTTCGTTTGCGTTTTTCGTTTTTCTTTTGCGTTTTCGTTCGTTTTCGTTTATTATTTCGTTTGCGTTTTGCGTTTCGCGCTCGTTTCGAGGGAATGTTAGACGCATTAAGTACTGTATGAAATTTGAGAAAGATCCCTTCAGTACTCTATGAGAAATAGCGATAACAAGAATTGTTAACGTAGGGACGGACGGACGGACCACGGACAAAAAGCGATTTGAATAGCCCACCATCTGATGATGGTGGGCTAACAAAAATAGAACAAAACAGAAAATTAAAATTTTAGCAAGTCATGAGAGAGAGAGAGAGAATCATCCCTACAGTCGAGTTGATTTGCTGTGAGTCTGCCAGTCTGGCAGTCTGGAGAGCACTAAAGTTTGCTGTGAGTCAACCAGAGGATTTGAACTTTCTGAATCTGCCAGAGCACTTAAATGTTCTGTGAGTCTGCCAGAGGATTTGAATTTTCTGTGAATATGCTAGAGCACTTGAATGTTCTGTGAATCTATCAGTGCACTTGAGTATTCTGTTAATCTGCCAGAGAACTGGAATTTTCTGTGAATCTGCCAGAGCACTTTAATGTTCTGTGATTCTGCCAGATAATTTGAATGTTCTGTGAATCTGCCAGAAGATTTGAATGTTCTGTGAATCTGCCAGAGGACTTGAATGTTCCATGAATATTGGCAGAGCACTTGAATGTTCTATGAATCTGCCAGAGAATTTGAATTTTCTGTGAATCTGCCAGAGCACTTGAATATTCTGTGAACCTTTGTTTGTTTTTGTTTGTTTGAATATTTTAACGTTCTATTAACAGACAAAGTCAAGGTAAGGACGGCCTACCATGTATGCAGTATGTAGGGTTATGTGAAGTGCGAGGTGCGTGTTTTGGGATTGAGAGACTGCGGTATGTTCTTGTTGGGTCTTCTTGTATAGAGGAACTGTTACCCTTTTTCATAATAGTGCTATAACACTGAAGCATGCCTCCGAAGACACCAAGCAACACACCCCACCCGGGCACATTTTACTGACAATGGGCGAACCAGTCGTCCCACTCCCGGTATACTGAACACTAAGCAGGAGCAGAAACTACCACTATTATAGACTTTGGTGTGTCTGGGCCAGGGGACAGAACCCAAAGCCTTCCTCACAGGGCGAAAGCTCAACTCAGGACCAAAAGTGAGGCGGAATCTACCAGAGCACTTGAATGTTCTGTAAATCTGCCAGAGGATTTTAATATTCTGGGATCTGACAGAGGATTTGACTGTTCTGTGAATCTGCCAGAGGATCTGAATTTTCTGTTAATATGCTAGTGCACATGGATGTTCTGTGAATCTATCAGTGCACTTGAGTGTTCTGGAAGCCTAGCAATTTTTATGGGGAGACTCCTGTGACCTCGAATGAAGGTCAGGGTCATTCATTTGGAAAAAAAATTGGTCGCCCTTATTGTAGCATGTCACAGGCCAGATATCAATATCCTTGCCATTTTGGTTATCGAGAAGAAGTTGTTTTCATGGAACATTTTGCACAGCGCACGACAATGGACAGAACAAAGGTCATATGACGTACATAGCGTAGATCACATGGTGTTAATACTAGACAAAAAATAACAACTTGCCGCGATATCATTATTGGGACTTCTTGGACATCGTTTTAGTCCAAATATTTGATGCGTTAATTACACTGGTAGAAGTATTTTTTAAGCATTTCAAGCTCTAAAAAGTTCCTGCGAAAATTACACATGTGCAAACTTTATACAAGATTTTACTGTAGTCAGTATTCACTGTACTTGTTTGTTCAAAAATAAAAGAAAAATCATATTAATGTCCTTTATTACAAATAAAATCTTTACATAGGATATGTAGTACATGTGCTGGTATACATTTCTGACTTATCATAAAAAGAACAATCACATTTTTTACAGATGTATTATTCACCTCACTTCTCTCCCACAGGGACTTGATACAAGTATTTATATTATTGATACATGCATATTATATTTAACATTACGATTTGTGTCAAGTTCCTGTGATCTCTCTGTAATTTTCTTACCAACAATAATTATTTTTTCAGTGTTTTCACACTAAAACTGACTTTCTCATTGGCAGACTTTTTGTGTTTATACAGGTATGAACAAAAAATCTGAAAATGAGAAGAAAACCAAATGTTATCATCTTGTCACAATAGAGATATTGATGTTGCAGGTAGATCTTGAAAAATAATCCTTTAAAAAATAAATAGAAAATACATGTTAGTATCTTACAATACAAGATTTATTTTGGTGCGAGACTTAGGAAAGCCCGGATGACGAGGTTTTGCCGATGGAGTCATCTCGGCTTTCCGTGTCGAGCACCAAAATAAAACTTTTATTTTAAGATACTAACCGTGTATTATGTTTAACCTGCAATCATTATGGCAGCAAAATGAAAGCAAATTGACAGTAATTTACTTGGTTTTGCTCAAAGCAAGATGCTTCTTTGATGCAGAGGTTAAGATTTATTCAATAAACCGAATGAAAGTGTACTTTTTTTCACTGCCGTGGGAAAGAAATAAGCGCATTCACAAACAGTATCCGTAATTTCTATTCATAATGAGGAAAAACTGTATAAAGCTAGTATATTAATAATCCGAAATAAAAGGCCAAAATAAATTCAAAGTAAAATCAAAATCATTTCTATGGAATATATATTCAGCCACTATAGGGCCTTCTTCAGTCCGAAATAACACTAACACAACGTGTTCGTCTACATGTTTGTTTACATCTATTGTGTGCAGGTACCTGCAATTCTATTCAGTGTGATATATCACTGAAACAAAATGAAAATACACAAAAAACAAATAAATACCCATTTAAGAATTACTTTACAATAATACCTTTGCCATCAGCCAAGAAAAAGACCACACCGCCATATGAGATTTTCGATATCGTAAAAATGACGTATTTACGGTGAATTCGACGTCACGTTTTAGTGGGACTGAATGACGTTTTATTCACCGGAAGGTTCAAGTTCTGGATCAAGTTAGAAAAAGTTCCATCAGATGTGGAACAAATTCACTTGACCGTATTGATGGATAAAGCATTTCGTATTGACAGATAAAGCACAAGTTTATCCGGCAGTAGTTATCGGTCAGTATGTAGGACAGATGCGGGATGGATGAAATTATATATCTTAATTTAAACCTATTTCATTTTGTCTGGTAGTCTAAAAAAATTTGTCATAAGCATTGATGTCATGATGTTTGCATCAGGTTATGTAGATTTTTTTTTCTAAACTTATCAGAATCCGCCATGTGGATTATACATGTCATTAAATTTGTTCAAAATTGATAAGAAAATCAGTAAGACTCATAAAAAAGTAAGAAAACGGATATACTATATGTGTAAATTCCTAAATACACAACACTTAATGTTTCCGAACATTGCCAAGTATCTTGACTATACATGTATATATATCACAGAACATGGTGATACAATATAGCAAGAGGTCCAGAGAGCCTGTAACGCTCACCTGTGGTAGAGGCAGACCTACCATTTGTACAATTTTAAATTCCCATCCCATAAGGATGATATCAATACAATCTGAGGGCTATCAAATGATAAGTTTCATGGAAGAAGTCGATTATATGGAACTAGCCAAATTGACACTTTTGGGCCTGCCTGTCAATTTTGAATTTGGAGTCAACACCCCATACAGATTTTAATAGTCAAATTTTGTCAGACCAACAGTTACGAAGAAGAAATCCATTGTTGAAGGATAGATTGACTCCGTACTATGACAAAAGCTCACCCTGGTCTTTTGGACAAGGTGAGCTAAAAGTACTATCTATAGTTATTGGTATTTTTGCAGGTTACTTTTTTTGTTTGCCATTTCAACCAAAATGTTCGTGGTTTCATGATCTGGTATATCAAGGTTGTCAACCAACAAGAAGACAGAAGACCATTGTCACGATATGTATTGTATACCTGTTTGTGTTATCGTTACCGGTCCGCATTGTTGTTGGTGGCTCATTGTGATCAAAATAAACAATATTTTTATCTGATTCCAAGAAATTGTTCAGTTTAATTTTACAAAAAAAATATTATGTTTTTTAACCGTGATACATATTAACATCTAGTGTGACAAAATAAGACTACAGAAACACTTAACTAAAACGAAAAACAATATTTCTTCACGTTGACTCAACGTGATTTTTTTCACGTGAAATTCACATTTTTGCCCCGTTCCAGGTGAAAGAAATATTGCCTGTGTAGATAGTACTAATTCATGATATATTTTCAGTGTTAGTTATAGCTTGATTTGAGAATACTTCACAAACTATGAAAATATTAGAGGAATTTAAAATATGTCTATCACATGTCATGTAACTACAACATTTTTTGTTCGAAAGCAACATGTATTTTACTTTAATTCGTAATGTCGACGTGATAGGTACGCTATATATATATTTTACAAGATGTCCCAGTTTGCTATCAAGTTGCAAAACCCTGTCAGTTGCGGATAACAGCGGATATATTACAGCGCATATAAAAAGCATGTATTGAGTATATATTGCGTACGAATATATCGTATGTAATCTGAATGATTTCCACAATCAAAATTTTGTGCTGTTCAAAAATCGTGGGAACGGAAAAACATGCATTTGCGGAAAATTGCGGACGAGTGCAGATATTGAGCGGCCGTTATAAGTGCGCTTTACGAATATTGAGTACATTCAGGGAATATCAGCCAATTTTGTGGGCAATGCATTCGCAAATCTTCATTAACTGCCAGTGGGACCGGGCCTTTTTTAAACAAAACCCTGATAGCACTAACATAACACACTGAGAAGATTTTTTTTTTCTTTTTTTTTAACGTAATGTAAAATATATTGAAATAAACATCAGTATTAATAAGAACTACTTCAAATCAATTGCAATTCATGGCGATTTAATTCAGAATTTCTGTGAAAATTAAGTTCGTTTACTGTAGTTAGTCTACTGATAGACTCCATTGTACTACGTCTCTTTGAATAGTACATACTTTGCTGATATGATATATTTGCCTAACAGAATGGGAGATAACTCCTATTGGTTAATGCACAATTGTTAATTTGTCCTTGTAAATTATGATTTATTATATACTATAACTAGTATGTCATATTTACAATTAGATCAAGCGGGTACTACAGTAATAGTAAATCATACACAACGAAAATTCAATTCAGCCAAAAATGCTAAACTTGGTTGTATAAATGGAATTTAATTTCATGACTTTTATCGCTTTTTATATGCAAATGCTGTCTATATCATATTCAATAAGAGCCACAACCGAACAATTATTTCCTGAATGCTAGACATATATAGTACATAATTTACTATTATCATATGTGCCAATTAGATATATTTTGCACCAATATGTGTTTATTCTAGTACTATATACATTGATACTAATCTTCACTGAATAAAATAAATACGAAATAACGATGGTTTGAACCAATGAAGGTGTCCATTTTGACGTCATTTTTTCTGGGCGAAATCTACGGGATTTTTTTTTCCAAATTGTATAATATTACGCTCGCAAACACATGGCAATGAAAATGAGTAAATCGAGTATTGATAATTTTATTAAACATTAAATGTTAAAGGCCCGCCTAAGTTCTAATCAACCCAGGTTACTTGAATATCACTGCACTAGACGGCAAAACAGCTAAATGAATCATATATTACACATATGGATCATTTGTTTGGTGTTGCAATCTCATAGGCCTTTGGTATAGATTTTCTTATGATTTAATTTTAAGAAACTTTAAATGTTTGTTTCGGAAACATTGTGGGCCTTTTACTTTTATGGAAAATTGGAGGAAATTAGAAAAAATTTCCATTTTGTTGAGCGGCCTGTCCCAATTTCAATCCTAATATAGATTTTCACTCATATCGCACTCAGGGGGACGTCTTAAAGTTCCCTTTTAGCAGCACCGTAAAAGGAAATTTTTTGTTATCTCTTGGAAACATTTTATCAGCGCGCCATTTAAATAACACGTCTTTCAAAACATCAAGAGAACCACAAAATTAAAACACAAACAGTATATCTCACTTTAAAATATTGTCACACAGTCACAGTTAGATAGTAAAAAGGTTATTTTGCTGGTGGCGCTCCGCCTCTTAATTTGTTGTAGTGCACGGATGTTATGAAGGCGATCATTAATATTTGGGAGGATACGCTGGAGATCCCATGGGTGCTGGTTGTTGGTAGGGTCCAGGTTGTTGGTAGCCAGGCTGTTGGTAGCTGACCTGGTTGCTAACTGTAAAATAGCCATATTTCATTGCATGCATTAGCTAAAGGCGTTACATAATGTTTTTATATCATTTTATGGAATACTTTGTTACCAAATCAAATCGGTGAGTAAAATTGCTCAAATTGATAACCGTGAAGTGGTCAGTTTAAATTATTTTGTTCTAGTTTTTCTCTCTATAGTTGTCTCCATTTTGTTTATAAAAGGCGAAAGAACATCAGTTACTTACCCATATTGACGTTATTAGCTGGTTGTGCCATGACCACACCGACAGTCTTCTTCTTGTTGCAGTGGTGACACAGGCATACCACGAGGATGATACCCCCGAAAAATAGGACTGCAGCGATCACACATCCAACGATAAGGCCAGTGCTGAAACAAGCGTCCGAGTCTTATAAAAACTTTATGATAAGTGACAGTTGTGGCGTTGTTGATGGCGGATATGATGATGGTGGTAGTAGTGATTTATGATATATGTATTTGTAGTTGTCGTTGGTTACTGTTGTTGTTGTTGTTGTTGAGAGGACATATGTTTTTATAGTGTAAAAGGAGCGGGTCGGTGTGGTTTGTACATAGTGATAAATAGGTCTCTTTCACTCAGCTGACTGAACATGCTTCTTTGGCTCAGTCGGTAGAGCCGTAGTTTTTCTCACCGAAGACACTCGGATTCGATTCCAGGTCGGAGCACTCGACAAGAATCATATGTGCAGTTTCCCTGTTCTTCTACAATAATATGCGGTGTTAATTGAAGAAGTTTATCAATGGAAAGGTTCAAAATATACTGTGAGGGTTCAAGAGGTTGTCTTTAAAAATAATATATCTAAGAATAAACGCAGCTTTTCTGAATTGAATAAATTTTCAAAAGATTATTATTCTATTATGGCCCTTTCCAGAGGGAACTGTTCTCCTATAGTGTTGTCTGGTGAGGTATAGTCCTTCATCATTATTTTATGAAGTCATATATTTGGTCACGTGCTCATTCCCGGGGGACTATACTTTAGTATATTTCTCGTAGTCTGGTATAGTCTCCCGTAGTCAGGAAGGACAGAGAACTGTCGCAAAATATACCATGGCTGTTATCCAATCGCATTCCTAGTAATTATCATGTGATGTACTAAAAACGTTACATATTTACGGTACGAACAAAGAAGTCGTTTGTGTGTTATAGCGGTGGCAATGGGCAAGAAGAACTTTTAACAATCTTGTCTGTCTTGTTATAAACGAATAATTTAATTTCAAATGATATGCTAACTTCTATTGGTTAGATCTTTGAAGCTACTTCTATAGACCAAAAGAACAATACGTCGAGTATTATGACGTATACATATATGATTTTTTTCGCTGGAAATTTTAAATGCAGCATAGTCATTGGCCAAACTAAACTATTGTATAAGATATCAATTCGCAATAATTGAATCTGTTCTATTGTAAAAGCAAGTACAAACATGGAAATTAACGCCTTATAAGTATCACATAGAGTTAATCACATTAAATTAAAAGCTTTAATCTCAATATTTTTGGGTTCGTGGAGTTTAGACTGAAAACAGACGGAGATTCTTTTTCACAGACGATTCTCGTCTATGAAGAATACCATTCCATGATTTTATGAAGTCTATACATACATATACTTACTAGTTTGCACAGCACTCCTGATTGTAATAGGTTCCACAGCAGCCATGTTCACAGTAGACGTAAAAGTGCCAGGTATCACTGCCTCCTAGTGAAGCTTTGCAGTCTTCAGCAGACACCAGACTATCTGTAGACACAAGCATAAATACTAATTCTAAAACACGAAGTTAACATGTCTTAAATAACTGCTTGAGATCAAAAGGATAATTAGAAGAATGATGAAGTTCTTCTGAAGCACATATATCGTATTATCATAAACTGATATTTCATTAAAGTTCAGTCTGTCTTATTTAGCATTTATTATCTTTTTTTGATTAATTATGCTAGAAAAGATATCTAGATTTTTTTTTCAGCTTATCCGAATATTTTCATTATAATGACCAAATAAATAAGAACATGGATTTTGATACAACGTTGTTTAATGCAGTAAAAGTTGTGCATATTTAGTATGTCTATCCGTGCTAAAGTTGAACACGACCAGAAGATTTTGACGTGGGCCAGAAAGGATTTAAATACATAAAAAAGTATAATTTGATACTGAATTGATTTGGACTTGAAGTTTTTGGTTTGTTTTATGGAAAATAAACAGTCAGGTCCATTTAAGGTTATAAATTGTTAAGGAGGCTGGTAAAAGCTGGAATGTCCGGAGAAAGCAAGCTACCTACATTCAGAATCGAATGAAGATTCGAAAATCTTGTTTACTTGTTATATCATTTCATTACTTAACCATTGATGTCGCTATTTTTTAACTTCATCGGGGTATGAAAGAAATATCGATTGCAAACTGTGTAAATCCGCACGAATAACCCGATGAAGTTAACAAATAGTTACAGCAATGCTTCTTATTATTTTTCAGACTACTTGCTAACATAAATTATGTTTAAATGTACGATTCCATTGATTTTCTAATAGATTTTTTTTTCTAAATCAATACGCAATGTCGACGTCTCTATAAGACGCCATGATAACGTTGAGTTTTCGTGCCATTCTCGGATATTTTAATAGTATGAAGAAGAAGAATCTGCCAATCAGAAAGGCCGATTAAGTATGAACACATATACTAATTATTTAAATTTGATTTTTTAGTTTTTTTCTTACTTTCATTCATTATTTTTTCTCAGTCAGTTAAGGGCATATCATTAATCTCTTGATGTACAGCAAAAAGTGTTATAGTTCATCTACCATAGAGGGGGAAAACATTTAAAAAAACTATTTAAGAGGGACATTTTCCAAAGAAGAAACAGATAAACCCCTGTTGAAGGAACAACCTACCACTTACTTTTTTCTACCTAAAATGTCAATCAAATTATCGCTACAAATTATTATAATGTATCCGTCAACGGTCCCTCGATAACAACAATAGTCAATTAACAAAAATGACGATAAAAATACATAATGGCAAGTTTAACCTTTTCTGAAAATGTGAAATCAAACTTAAGCTCAAAACTTTTCCAAAAAAATCCGTTTTTCTACGTATTAGGGGCGTGTCCTTAACACGGTTTAGAGGGAATTACAGAACGCATTTGTAAAAGTTTCAAACTATTGTCGATTTCAGAAGTAATTCCCCGTGTAGCAAACATTTTCAATGACTGCAAGTTTAATTCACCAACAACGAACCCCCAAACAACTGTATTATTTCTTCATATACAGTTTTGGACTTACGGCGAGACATCAGTTAATGTAGCGACAACGAGAAATGTTTATTATGACAACATTCAAGCATGATCATAATTTAAAGAGCTAATGTCTTTGTCTCACGCACATGAACTGATAAGACGGTCATGCCGTTTGGATATTTCATTATAATACAATATAAATAGACTACAATGTATGCCAAATTTACGGTTTGAACTTAAAAACAAAACGTATGTACCCGTGTGTTATAGTTTAGTTCAGGACATTGTGTAATTCAAGCGAGGATTTAATTATATATGTTAGGGATTTGCGTCTGACAAATACAGACTTGAACATTATTCAGGAGGCACGAACCCATTTTCTCAAGACACGTTATATACCGGGCCTTATTATTGTTACCATTATTTGTTTTGTTTTTTTGTGCATTGTTCTCGTACCGATAGAACGAACATACGTACCCGGCCTTCTATACCTTTCGGTCTTTTCTAAAGACGACACCATTATCTGTCTAGAAGTCTTTAGAGTTACAATATTGCAGCTATCGTACCGATAAGAGCGTTGTCCATTTTTAAATATCTCTTTTGTGTTCACATAGTTTCAGACAATTGAAAAAGTGACTCCTTTGGTGGCCTATTTGAATAAAACTGAGTTCTCGCATTAAAAAAATTTTTGCCGTTCAGAAACAAAATAAGCATTCATATCGTATGGATATGTATAGTATGTGTGTCTGAAACCCTACAAAGGCAATATATCTGCAGGTCAAGTTGACCCAGGTGACACGAAAAAATCTTGACCTTTAATTGACCTGAAATTGATCTGAAATGCAACTGAAACTGAGGTAAATTTCACAAGAAGCTGCAGGTCACTTTCATTCTAGCAGTCCAATTGTAAAACAAGAGGGGCAATGTTTTAAGTATTTATCGGCCTAACGGCCTCCAAGTGTTCTTTCTACCAACAAACTGTATATTTGTCTTGTATCGGCTTATAATCTATACTTAATACCCTTGTTTAAATAAAAAGTAAAAAGTACTGAATAAACGGAGGAAATAAGCATTTCATACTCTCATAATTCTATATTTCATAAATAAAGTGTTTTTCGTATTCAATCACAAGTCAAATGTGCCATCATTGTCATACTCACCAATCAAGAAGAGTTTTTAATATGTTATTCATCACCAAAAATTACAAACATTTTGTTAACCACAATACTTATAATGTAAAGGTTTCAATTTTACAATGTCAATTAATAGTTCAAAGTGAATATTTGCAGTACAGCCAAAAATCGTGGTATTACTCCTACGGTGCACACAATCAAACTAAGAAACGTCTACCATTTCATTTCATATTTTAAAGATAATATCAGTAATTGCAAAGTGACCTAACATAAAGCATAAAAAACAAGAATTTTTACGGTCAATTAATTCTACATTGCAACTCATGTCTATAAAGCATTATACATGCAGTGTCCATGTCGTTTTGAATGATTTCAATTGATTACTGAAAACAAAAACATGTCAATAATATTTAAAATCACATAGTTCCACTTACTTGCTAAAATTCCACAAAACAATGAAATAGAAATTATATCAAACATGATGGCCGAATACAATCAGTGCGATCACTATAATCCTAGCTATAATTCCGGCTAGATGTTTTATCTAAATGGCCAAATACACGACCTTCTCGAGCTGATCAATCCGACTCGGTTAACGCGTAGTTAAATTGTCCACAAAACATAAGGTTCATTGTCTCTTCAGTGTTGTGGTTACGTGATTGCACGTAGTCACAAACACATTATCAAACTCAATAGACATTTGAACTTATGTTTTGTAATGTTCATACTCATGAATCAAGAAGGGCTTTTGGTATTTTATTCGCCACCAAAAGTTAGGAACGTTTTGAGAACTTCAACATTTGCAATGCATAAATGTTTATTTTATATGGGCAAATAATGGTTGAAAATGTGTTTTAGCAGTAGTGTCAAAGATCATTATGCTTATATTTACAGGCATAAAATAAGTACATACGGTCTGACCATAGTTGATCCAAAAATCATCACATTTTAGTCAATATAGATCTCTATATGATATACTTCCACTTCACACACATTTTCTTACAATCGGATTACTAATTAACTAGGCAAACCATTGGCGAATAAAATCTGTGAAGTAAATATGTCAGACGTTGATGGCAGATGCAGCGATTTTTCATTGTAATCTGTGAGGTTAGAACAGCCAGTGATGCTTTAAAAAAAATTAAAAGTCACATATTATACTATTATATTACCTAATTGTCAATTTGGTATTGTGTGGGTACTTCATAACATTACGGTCTATGTATAGTGTATAATGCTTCTTCAAAGGCTTTTACATGGGCATGTTTTGAACACCTAAGACATTTCTTTAGGAAAAGACTGGCAAATTAGTGTTTGTCATGTTCGAAACAAAAAAATGACATAATTACCTCTAACTTTAAGTTATATTTGGTATAAAAATAATGGTAAAGCTTGCACTGAATAGTTTTAATATTCGTTATTTAAAATGTTAAGTTTAAAAAAGTTCAAACAACTGAACAAATACACGGGCTTTAATAGTGTCGTTTTTCTAATGTTATCTCCTTTGAGGCCATTGGAAATAAATACTTACAAATTAGGCTTGTTTTCCTTTGTTAGCTACAGTTAATGACCAATACGCCTCTCTTTTTGTGTAATGGTAGTTGAATTGTAGCCTTCTCTTTGGATGGTTACTTACACACTTCTCTAATTTTAGTACCTAGTGGTTGTATATATGGTGACCCCATGGCACCGAAGAGGTTAATATAAATATATTTGGAAAGTTATATGATTTATTAAGTAGAAAACGTCTTACCAAAGATATGTTATTATAAAATCTTCCAAATGTATGTACTGTAAACCAATTTTTTCGCGGTTACTAAATTTTGCGATTTCCATTTCAAAACAAGTTCACGAAGATAAAGATTCGAGGGTTTAAAAATTGAATTGACATTCATACAATATAAGCAATATAAGTATGTAAAGATATAAATTTGTGGAAATAAACTTTCGCGAATTTACTTGGATCACAAAATTCATGAAATTAACATGTAGGCTACAGAAAGATGCTTTATTGTAATTTTCATGTAAAATATCTAAATGTTTAAACTATTTATTTTAAAATCATTATAATCTTCCTAGTAGGGTAACGATGCCTAGTAATGATGGCAAAATATATCCCAGCCTTTAAGTTCTGTCCTTTTAGATATTACTCTTCTTATTAAGTGCTGTAGGGTATATATGTGGTATCAGCCTGGATAACAGGCTTTTGCTAGTATTTAGCTATGGACATACATTTACAATATGAAACTGATGTAGAATCACTGGATCCAATCATTCAACTTCTTCTCCCTTACACAGTTATATTAAGATACACTGCTCTTTGAAAATTAGTTATTTATGCATAAGAGCATATGATTCAGTAAATCTTTGTTACAATTTTATATAATAAATTCCTTTTGTTTCTATACTAACATGTATTTAATTTAGTAAGTGGGTGCCTGGGAATCTCAATTGACCTAGAAAATAAGCCTGTAGTGTTCTACAGTGTAAATGAAAGTTGGTGTAGTTGTTATCACTCTCAAGTGATACGAGAACGAGCTCGCTCTCCTCCGCCACTACATATTGGTGGGCCTGCATTGTAGGCCGAACCTGAATCTGCACTAGTGAAGTAAAACATTTTTGTCTAAAACTACTCCAATCACTGTAGTGTATTTTACATTTAAAATGTATGATAATGTGTGAAAAGTATTTTTTTTATAAGAGAAAAAGTTAGCAATTTACAGATAGTTATTTATTGCTTTTGGCGTACATGTATATCAATGGCGAATACGTGTAAATACAGAGATACAGTTGAATGTACATGTATCAACTGTCAGTTCGTGTTGGACGATTATGTATATATATATAAGTCAATTATGATTTGATATCTATTGACTTCGGAACGTTCTTAATTTCACATAAAATATGTAAAAAAAAGTATTCGTTTTATGGTTGAGATATTATTAATTGTGTTATTTTATTATTAGAATAGTGTGTATCACTAGAAAATAATGCGATCCAGTGCTAACAGTGATGAGTCGGATATATTTTTTTTATAATGTATGCACCAGTGAGTTATATATATATTATGACCAGCAGTACGGCGTCCTGTGGCGTGAGTTCACACCTGTCTGTAATCCTTCAGTCCACTTTATCGAGCCCCGCGGGTGTTACAAGTGTATATTGTACATGTACCTGTCCCCCTGTAGCACATACACGTGTATACATGTAGCTAGTACTATATAAGATCTTGCAGAAAGGTATACACATGATCCTTACTATCAAACAATGTGTGTAGGTTACATGTATCAAATGTAAATAATGTCTAGATACAAAAGGATTTTTTTAAAAATTTATTTGTGTATGTTTACTACATTGTCCAGAACACGTAAATTTATCGGCCTACACCGTCGTTTGACTCCACTTTTAGTTTAGCCAACACATGCGCACTCAACCATTCCTAATCAAATATCAATGAATAACATCCGGTAAACGAATTGGAACGCAAACGCACGCAAACACAAACGAACGAAAGCCAAAACGAATCAAAACGCAAACGAACGCAAACGAAATCGAATCAAAACTCAAACGAACGAAAACGCGAAACGCAAACGAAAAACGCTCGACGAAACAAAACGCAAACGAAACTAAACGAAAGAAACGCAAACGAATCTAAAACGCGTTTGAGGGAATGTTAGACGCATTAAGTACTGTATGTGTGTTTCCCTAGGGCCCTAGTTGTGCATATTGCATTTTGGGACCAATCGGTCAACAAGATGGCCGCCAAGCAGCCATCTTTGATTTTGATAGTTAAAGATTGTTATCGCTATTTCTCACAATGCACTGAAGGGATCTTTCTCAAATTTCATATGTAGGTTCCCCGAGGGCCCTAGTTGTGCAAATTGCATTTTGAGACCGATCGGTCAACAAAATAGCCGGCAGAAAGCCATCTTGGATTTTAATAGTTAAAGTTTGTTATCGCTTTATCTCAAAAAAATTGAATGAATCATTCTCAAATTTCATATGTAGGTTCCCCTAGGGCCCTAGTTATGCATATTTCGATTTGGGACTGATCGGTCAACAAGATGGCCGCCAAGGAGCCATCTTGGATTTTGATAGTTGAAATTTGTTACTGCTATTTCTCAGAAAGTATTGAAGCGATCTGTCTCAAATTTTATATGTAGTATGTTTGAAAAAGTTTGAAAAGCAGAGAAAAGATCCCTCTTTCCATTGTCAGACATAGATTATTCTTTGGTGGGCGCCAAGATCCCTCTGAGATCTCTTGTTAAAATTGCAAAATTAGTAATTCGCCAAAATAGCTTACTAAACAATACTGAGACAAACAAACAAACTATAAAAACAGTCGTTTTAGCAGCCATCGCTATGGTAGTGAAAATTTGATTTGCGAAATGTTGAGAAATTGTTTAGGCATATACATACTCTTACAGCCAAATTACAATTTTTAAGGTTGCTAAGATTTAATTTCACGAGCAATATACACTTAGCTTAAATCTGGCCATGAAGGTACCAGAATCAAAGCCTGTGTCCAGAGCAATATACATTGAGCTTAGATCTGGCCATGAAGGTACCAGAATCAAACCCTGTGTCCAGAGAAATATACATTGAGCTTAGATCTGGCCATGAAGGTACCCGAATCAAATCTTGTGTCCAGAGCAATATACACTGAGCTTAAATCTGGCCATGAAGGTACCAGAATCAAACCTTGTGTCCAGAGCAATATACACTGAGCTTAGATCTTGGATTATCTTGATCAGGATAACAGGGAAGGGGGATCAATATTTTCTTAATCGTGTTCAAAAGGGAATGTTACCCACAGTGTTCAACGACGGACAATAAGTCATCATACTGTCCTTATTTTGACACTCAACGACGGATAATAAGTCATTATACTGTCCTTATTTTGACACTCTACGACGGACAATAAGTCATCATACTGTCCTTATTTTAACACTCAACGACGGACAATAAGTCATCATACTGTCCTTATTTTGACACTCAACGACGGACAATAAGTCATCATACTGTCCTTATTTTGACACTCAACGACGGACAATAAGTCATCATACTGTCCTTATTTTGACACTCAACGACGAACAATAAGTCATCATACTGTCCTTATTTTGACAAAGGAGATAAAACAAAAATATCGTTACATGTACTGTATAACTTTCAATTTGTTAACTTTTCATATATTTTTTAAAAATCAAATAATATAGCAGATGATCAATTGTGTCATATAAATGAATATACAGTATCAAATTACATGTTTGTATGCACTCAAGTACAACATTAATCTAGTCACAATGTATTTGAGCCAGAGTCAATGAAGCTACCAAACTCAATTCTAGGGTACTACGTAGAGGGTTGCTTGTAATAATGAAAAAGCATATTGTAATAATTAGAAAACATCTCGAAATAAGGAGAAAACATCTTATAATAATGAGAAAGCATCTTGTAATAATAAGAAAACATCATGTAATAAGGAGAAAACATCTTGTAATAATGAGAAAGCATCTTGTAATAATAAGAAAACATCATGTAATAAGGAGAAAACATCTTGTAATGAGAAAACATCTTATAGTACTGAGAAAACATCTTGTAATAAGGAGAAAACAATTGTAATAAGGAGAAATTATCATGTAATAAGGAGACAACATCATGTAATAAGGAGAAAACATCTTGTAATTGGGAGAAAACATCATGTAATAAGGAGAAAACATCTTGTAATAAGGAGAAAACATCTTGTAATAAGGAGAAAACATCTTGTAATAAGGAGAAAACATTTGAAATAAGGAGAAAACATCTTATAATAATGAGAATACATCTTTTAATAAGGAAAAACATCTTGTAATAAGGAGAAAATCTTTTAATAAGGAGAAAATATCATGTATAAGGAAAAAACATCATGTAATAAGGAGAAAACATCTTATATTAAGGATAAAACATCTTGTAATAAGTAGAAAACATCTTGTTATAAGGAGAAAACAACTTGCAATGATTAGAAAGCATATTATAATAAGGAGAAAACATCATGAATAAGGAGAAAACATCTTGTTATTAGGAGAAAACATCTTGTTCTAAGGAAAAAAATCTTAGGATAATGAGAAAACATCTTGTAATAATGAGAAAACATCTTGTTATAAGGAAAAAACATCATGTAATAAGGAGAAAACATCATGTTATAAGGAGAAAACATCTTGTTATAAGGAAAAAACCTTAGGATAATGAGAAAACATCTTGTAATAATGAGAAAACATCTTGTGATAAGTAAAACATCATATAATAAACAGAAAACATCTTGTTATAAAGGGAAAAACATATTGTAATAAAGAGAAAACATCTTGTAATAATAAAAACATATTGTAATAAGGAGAAACAACTTGTAATAATACGAAACATCTTGTAATAAGGAAAAATCATCTTGAAATAGGCAGAAAACAACTTGTAAGAAGGAAAAAACATCTTGTTATAAGGAGAAATCATCTTGAAATCAGGAGAAAACATCTTGTTATAAGCAGAAAACATCTTCTAATAAGGAGAAAAAACTTGAAATGATGAGAAAACATCTTGTAATAAGGAGAAAACATCATGTAATAAGGAGAAAACATCATGTTATAAGGAGAAAACATCTTGTAATAAGAAAACATCTTATAAAAAGGAGAAAACATCTTGTAATAAGGAGAAAACGTCGTTTGATAAGGAGAAAATATTCTGTAATAAGAAGAAAACATCATGTAATAAAGGAGAAAACATCTTGTAATAAGGAGAAAACATCTTGCTAGTATAAGAAACATCTTGTAATAAGGAGAAATCATCTTATAATAAGGAAAAAACATCTTGTAATAAGGAGAAATCATCTTGTAATAAGGAAAAAACATCTTATAATAAGGAAAAAAACGTCTTATGTAGCTTGTAAAAAGCCACAACGGATTTGAATACAGTCAAAGGGAGACATTCAATAGATAAAATAGAGTAGATAGAATAATATAGCATGTAATTGGCAATAATTGATTTGGATACAGTCAGAGGGAGACAATCAATAAATAAAATAGAGGAGCTAGAATAGTTTGTAGCTTGTATAATATAATACGTTTTATTTCACAAGATATTGTTATAGACTTACAACTTCCTAACTACTCGTGTGTGTCCCAGGTCTTGCAATATGGTACAGTACCATGGCCAAATAGTGATCTTTAATCTCCCTGCTCTCGTTGTTATGTAATATGCGTACACGTTAACTATTATAAATAGAGATAACCGGGGTTTGTCGAGAGGGAGACAGCTAGACAGGGCTAGAGAGAGAGAGAGAGAGAGAGAGCTAGATTGGACCACACACCTTGTGTGTGGTCCAATTTTGGACCACATATCAACGATGACTCTATATAACATATGACGTACAAAAGAATAAAATGTTGACAAAACCATCGGAGTCAATCATCATTCAACAACTCTCCACGCACAAGAAGCTATGCGGACCCAACTAACGAAGACTACGTGTACCTGATGAGCTATGAACCATGATCAACTATACAATCAACAATACAACTTTACAAAACAAATTCAAAAACTTTTTATTATACTTGCATCGAAATTAGTGACAATAGATTTGCCCTGTTAATTATCTAGTAATAAGTATTTAGGTAAAAATTATGAGCAGAAAACTCTTAAATACAATATGTAATAGCCAAGTCTTGTTATTTTTATTAGATACTCAAATTATTTGATCTAATGATATATACGATATAGGCATTATTAGTGACTATTTATATCACTATACAGCCATAAAAAAGAAGAGATATTAACATAGTACAAGAATAGCTAATTCAACTCATATTCAGACAAATTATTAATTTTCAATGAACAGCATGCATATGACAACTGAGTTTGTCGTTGAAGGTGCTGGCTGAAAGAATAAATAGGAAGTTAACGAGAATAATGCAAGTATCTTTTATACATACATGTATATAAGAAATACTAAATTCATAATTACAGATAAAATTTAAAATTAGAGCAATAAAGAAAGGAAAAACAGAAGAAAAAAAAGAAATTCTAATGAAAAGAAAACCATGAACAATAAACCATATAGGTATAATTAGGAAATAAATAAGTTATAAGTTGATAAATAAGTAAGTAACTAAAATAAGAATAAACTTGAATAACTTGAAAACAAACACACAAGCCAACAATAAGTAATGCTTGGACAAGCGAGCAAAAAAAAACAAAAAAAAAAAACAAAAACAAAAAAAAAACACGAATTAAACAAAAAGCTGTCCATGCAGTGGCTAGACAAGCAAGCTAAGATAGATATTAGATCAGGTCTTGCTTATGCTTTTGTTGCAAAACGAATACTAATTCGCATAGTACTTACTATATATTGCTGCAGGAAATATCTGAAGTAAAAAAACTGAGTTCATATTAGTAGGAAGTAATAAATAGGAAATTTAATATAATAAATAAAACTTCAATTAGGAAGAAGATTATTATAACTATAATGGTCATGGTAAACAGGTGGTATTTACATATAAGTTATAGATAACATATTAAACTAATTACAAGTAAATCATATGGATATGATAAAATAAGAACTCATTCTATAAGTAGCATAATATATCAAATTTATAGATTACATGTTTTTATTATGCGATTTGCTTAATACGACCATTTTGAGATAGTAGATTGGTATAATAGTAATGAAGGTCAATGTCTATAGTTCACCATTAAGACATTGACAGTGGTGTTGAGGTCATCGAACCAGGCAACGGGATAAAGGTAGGCGCACTAGCATTGAGATCAGAGGGTAAGCCATCCTTCAGAGGACCTGTAACAGTGTTAGTTGGCACATGGAGGGACCAGCTTGGTTTGGATTTTGTGATATTGGGTTTAATTTTCAGGAATATTTCAAGGTCGCTTACACTTGTGACATGAATAATAGAATCTTGTAGAGTTTTGACCATAATCCTGTACAATAATTCATGTAACTGCGTATAATTATAAAGATATATACTAATTAAATGTTTATTATAAATTAGTATGATTAATACGAAGTTGTTATAGTAAAATTCTAAGAATCACAAACTGATTAAAAGAAAATTAATTTAATATCACAAAAAACATAGCATTACTGTTGAGCTAAGCTTAGGTTCCATCTAAACAAAGGATATACTACGCATAATAAGTGGATTATCCTGTAAGGTAATCCAACGGGTAATACATGTACAGAGGCTAATATTTCGTAAAGGCTGAAAGGATTTTTCAATGAAGAGATCAATATCTTTTCAATGAAGAGATCAATATCCTTAAGCAATTTTCTATTTATATTAATATTCTTTACTTCCATATAGAAATGTATCGGTACTAAAGTGACAATGTATATTAATAACATTGAAATTAAGTAGGTCAGATGCTGGCTCCCGTAAGGTACAATTGATCATGGTATGTTGATGTAACAAAACACACGAGGAATAAAACACCATAGAGCTGGCTTTCTCTAATGACTAGAATAACACAACATTGTTGTTTTTGTAGTATGCTTTGGTACATGTACATGCACGGGGTCACGTACGCGTATTATACATCATAGCCTAAATAAACATGTGAGGGGCCGTGCGCGTCTGAGGCAATCAGTGAGCCATTGTTCATGGGTGACTGCACTTGACCAGGTGTGATACAAGTTGACACAAAATCAAAATATGCCGCTGTCAAATAACAATTGGTATAAATGAAGCAGGTAAATCGAGAAGGGGAGTGGTGATGGAGAGGGGTAGAGTGTTGTACATGTTTTGTCCGTGAATTATAAAGCAAATCTATATAAGACCGCCAAATGGGTCGGGTAAATGCTACAGGTGAGTGTCCACATTGATATCTATATAACGGGTACGGGGACCTCCTCTGGAGTCATATATATACATGTAATATATAACTACCTAACCGCTAGACCTAGGGTTTATACTTGCAGTAGTCAAACGTACATGTTCACAATACCTACACTAAAATAAGAAGTTCTTCTGAAGTGTTTTCTTTTCTGAAACTGATAATTTCTATAAAACAGTACTAGTATGTGTGACAAATTCAGAGCAGACTTATAGATACTAGCATTGATTGAAGACTATTTGTACACATGCATGTTTTATAATTATTTTTAAAATCTCGCTTTATAAGTTAAAAAAAATGTATTAATGCTTGGATATATATATATACGTAATCACATACTTATTGGTAATATATTTATAACAATTGCATATTTTCTAAGACAAGATATATTTTTCATAATGATAAATCGTACTAAATCAAAATTGCGAACGTAAAATAGACATCGCTTTCAGAATCCGGATCACTAAGCTACCGGAGTCCCGATCGACATTTATGATTGCATTCTGGTCTTCCGGTCACGCTTTCACTTCGTTTACGTTTTTCGTTTTTCGTTTGTGTTTTTCGTTTTGCGTTTAGCGCTTGACCAAACGCGTTTTCGTTTTACGCTATTCGTTTTTCGTTTGCGTTTTTCGTTTTTCTTTTGCGTTTTCGTTCGTTTTCGTTTATTATTTCGTTTGCGTTTTGCGTTTCGCGCTCGTTTCGAGGGAATGTTAGACGCATTAAGTACTGTATGAAATTTGAGAAAGATCCCTTCAGTACTCTATGAGAAATAGCGATAACAAGAATTGTTAACGTAGGGACGGACGGACGGACCACGGACAAAAAGCGATTTGAATAGCCCACCATCTGATGATGGTGGGCTAACAAAAATAGAACAAAACAGAAAATTAAAATTTAGCAAGTCATGAGAGAGAGAGAGAGAATCATCCCTACAGTCGAGTTGATTTGCTGTGAGTCTGTCAGTCTGGAGAGCACTCAACTTTGCTGTGAGTCAACCAGAGGATTTGAACTTTCTGAATCTGCCAGAGCACTGAAATGTTCTGTGAATCTGCCAGAGGATTTGAATTTTCTGTGAATATGCTAGAGCACTTGAATGTTCTGTGAATCTATCAGTGCACTTGAGTATTCTGTTAATCTGCCAGAGAACTGGAATTTTCTGTGAATCTGCCAGAGCACTTTAATGTTCTGTGATTCTGCCAGATAATTTGAATGTTCTGTGAATCTGCCAGAAGATTTGAATGTTCTGTGAATCTGCCAGAGGACTTGAATGTTCCATGAATATTGGCAGAGCACTTGAATGTTCTATGAATCTGCCAGAGAATTTGAATTTTCTGTGAATCTGCCAGAGCACTTGAATATTCTGTGAACCTTTGTTTGTTTGTTTGTTTGAATATTTTAACGTTCTATTAACAGACAAAGTCAAGTAAGGACGGCCTACCATGTATGCAGTATGTAGGGTTATGTGAAGTGCGAGGTGCGTGTTTTGGGATTGAGAGACTGCGGTATGTTCTTGTTGGGTCTTCTTGTATAGAGGAACTGTTGCCTTTTTTATAATAGTGCTATAACACTGAAGCATGCCTCCGAAGACACCAAGCAACACACCCCACCCGGGCACATTTTACTGACAATGGGCGAACCAGTCGTCCCACTCCCGGTATACTGAACACTAAGCAGGAGCAGAAACTACCACTATTATAGACTTTGGTGTGTCTGGGCCAGGGGACAGAACCCAAAGCCTTCCTCACAGGGCGAAAGCTCAACTCAGGACCAAAAGTGAGGCGGAATCTACCAGAGCACTTGAATGTTCTGTAAATCTGCCAGAGGATTTGAATGTTCTGGGAATCTGACAGAGGATTTGACTGTTCTGTGAATCTGCCAGAGGATCTGAATTTTCTGTTAATATGCTAGTGCACATGGATGTTCTGTGAATCTATCAGTGCACTTGAGTGTTCTGGAAGCCTAGCAATTTTTATGGGGAGACTCCTGTGACCTCGAATGAAGGTCAGGGTCATTCATTTGGAAAAAAAATTGGTCGCCCTTATTGTAGCATGTCACAGGCCAGATATCAATATCCTTGCCATTTTGGTTATCGAGAAGAAGTTGTTTTCATGGAACATTTTGCACAGCGCACGACAATGGACAGAACAAAGGTCATATGACGTACATAGCGTAGATCACATGGTGTTAATACTAGACAAAAAATAACAACTTGCCGCGATATCATTATTGGGACTTCTTGGACATCGTTTTAGTCCAAATATTTGATGCGTTAATTACACTGGTAGAAGTATTTTTTAAGCATTTCAAGCTCTAAAAAGTTCCTGCGAAAATTACACATGTGCAAATTTTATACAAGATTTTAATGTAGTCAGTATTCACTGTACTTGTTTGTTCAAAAATAAAAGAAAAATCATATTAATGTCCTTTATTACAAATAAAATCTTAACATAGGATATGTAGTACATGTGCTGGTATACATTTCTGAATTATCATAAAAAGAACAATCACATTTTTTACAGATGTATTATTCACCTCACTTCTCTCCCACAGGGACTTGATACAAGTATTTATATTATTGATACATGCATATTATATTTAACATTACGATTTGTGTCAAGTTCCTGTGATCTCTCTGTAATTTTCTTACCAACAATAATTATTTTTTCAGTGTTTTCACACTAAAACTGACTTTCTCATTGGCAGACTTTTTGTGTTTATACAGGTATGAACAAAAAATCTGAAAATGGGAAGAAAACCAAATGTTATCATCTTGTCACAATAGAGATATTGATGTTGCAGGTAGATCTTGAAAAATAATCCTTTAAAAAATAAATAGAAAATACATGTTAGTATCTTACAATACAAGATTTATTTTGGTGCGAGACTTAGGAAAGCCCGGATGACGAGGTTTTGCCGATGGAGTCATCTCGGCTTTCCGTGTCGAGCACCAAAATAAAACTTTTATTTTAAGATACTAACCGTGTATTATGTTTAACCTGCAATCATTATGGCAGCAAAATGAAAGCAAATTGACAGTAATTTACTTGGTTTTGCTCAAAGCAAGATGCTTCTTTGATGCAGAGGTTAAGATTTATTCAATAAACCGAATGAAAGTGTACTTTTTTTCACTGCCGTGGGAAAGAAATAAGCGCATTCACAAACAGTATCCGTAATTCTATTCATAATGAGGAAAAACGGTATAAAGCTAGTATATTAATAATCCGAAATAAAAGGCCAAAATAAATTCAAAGTAAAATCAAAATCATTTCTATGGAATATAATATTCAGCCACTATAGGGCCTTCTTCAGTCCGAAATAACACTAACACAACGTGTTCGTCTACATGTTTGTTTACATCTATTGTGTGCAGGTACCTGCAATTCTATTCAGTGTGATATATCACTGAAACAAAATGAAAATACACAAAAAACAAATAAATACCCATTTAAGAATTACTTTACAATAATACCTTTGCCATCAGCCAAGAAAAAGACCACACCGCCATATGAGATTTTCGATATCGTAAAAATGACGTATTTACGGTGAATTCGACGTCACGTTTTAGTGGGACTGAATGACGTTTTATTCACCGGAAGGTTCAAGTTCTGGATCAAGTTAGAAAAAGTTCCATCAGATGTGGAACAAATTCACTTGACCGTATTGATGGATAAAGCATTTCGTATTGACAGATAAAGCACAAGTTTATCCGGCAGTAGTTATCGGTCAGTATGTAGGACAGATGCGGGATGGATGAAATTATATATCTTAATTTAAACCTATTTCATTTTGTCTGGTAGTCTAAAAAATTTGTCATAAGCATTGATGTCATGATGTTTGCATCAGGTTATGTAGATTTTTTTTCTAAACTTGTCAGAATCCGCCATGTGGATTATACATGTCATTAAATTTGTTCAAAATTGATAAGAAAATCAGTAAGACTCATAAAAAAGTAAGAAAACGGATATACTATATGTGTAAATTCCTAAATACACAACACTTAATGTTTCCGAACATTGCCAAGTATCTTGACTATACATGTATATATATCACAGAACATGGTGATACAATATAGCAAGAGGTCCAGAGAGCCTGTAACGCTCACCTGTGGTAGAGGCAGACCTACCATTTGTACAATTTTAAATCCCCATCCCCATAAGGATGCTATCAATACAATCTGAGGGCTATCAAATGATAAGTTTCATGGAAGAAGTCGATTATATGGAACTAGCCAAATTGACACTTTTGGGCCTGCCTGTCAATTTTGAATTTTGAGTCAACACCCCATACAGATTTTAATAGTCAAATTTTGTCAGACCAACAGTTACGAAGAAGAAATCCATTGTTGAAGGATAGATTGACTCCGTACTATGACAAAAGCTCACCCTGGTCTTTTGGACAAGGTGAGCTAAAAGTACTATCTATAGTTATTGGTATTTTTGCAGGTTACTTTTTTTGTTTGCCATTTCAACCAAAATGTTCGTGGTTTCATGATCTGGTATATCAAGGTTGTCAACCAACAAGAAGACAGAAGACCATTGTCACGATATGTATTGTATACCTGTTTTTGTTATCGTTACCGGTCCGCATTGTTGTTGGTGGCTCATTGTGATCAAAATAAACAATATTTTTATCTGATTTCCAAGAAATTGTTCAGTTTAATTTTACAAAAAAAATATTATGTTTTTTAACCGTGATACATATTAACATCTAGTGTGACAAAATAAGACTACAGAAACACTTAACTAAAACGAAAAACAATATTTCTTCACGTTGACTCAACGTGATTTTTTTTCACGTGAAATTCACATTTTTGCCCCGTTCCAGGTGTGAAAGAAATATTGCCTGTGTAGATAGTACTAATTCATGATATATTTTCAGTGTTAGTTATAGCTTGATTTGAGAATACTTCACAAACTATGAAAATATTAGAGGAATTTAAAATATGTCTATCACATGTCATGTAACTACAACATTTTTTGTTCGAAAGCAACATGTATTTTACTTTAATTCGTAATGTCGACGTGATAGACGCTAGCCGAGAAAAAGGAGAAAAAAGGCACAAATGTTCAACAACACTGGGTAAAACAAAAAAGATTTGAAAGAACCTGTGTAGATAGTACTTGAATTTCGAGAAGGACAAAAACTCCTAGATGTGGAAGATGTTTCAAATCTCGCTAGAACATTCGCCCCAAATACAATTTTTACTTCATTTCTATGATACAAATATCAGACTTTTTCACACATTATCTTGATTTATATTATTTATGTGATCAAGGCATTTGCTTGAGGGAGCAAATACCTTAGTTTTTAGCTTTTGAATTCATGATATATTTTTAAAGATTTTAAGCCTTAACTGTAGAGGTCTCAACAAACAGTGAAGGACGTTTTTAATTACCTCAGGCAAAAGAAATGTGGTAGGACACTTCATTTTGTTTAGTCTGTGTTTTTAGTAATGGGAATCGCTTTGTGATGTTTATTTTTAACAATGATAATTGAGCTTAGGATTTCGAACTTTGATGTGTTCTTATAATGAGCGGGTCTTGTAGACCTTGGTTATTCAAATGAAATGATGTCATATTAAAACAAAGTGGAAAATCTCACCTGGGTACAAGAGAGATTGCCTTAATGGTAGATAGAGGCTTTTGGAAAGTTCACTATATCCACTATCTTAACATAAATCATATGTTGACCCAAATAATGATGGACCAGATTTCTGTGACAATATCCTACTGTGCAGATAGAAAAAGAAGGGAAAATAAGACACAATAACCAACAAAGTATTTTTGTAATTAGAAAAAAGAAATATATTAACAAGAATGTTATAAGATTTGTTAAAGCGGTCGGTTCGCTCACTATGAGTTTGCAAAATTGTTAAAAGTCTAAAAAAAAAAATGGAAAAAGTTCCCAGGTCCTGACGGCTACACTGTTTGAATTCTTCAAATTTTTTGGCCAACCTCGCTTTTTTATGTTATAAAATTTTATCTAATGTGCTTGCAAAATATTTTTTTAAAAAGCCGTTTTATCGCGAAAATATCAGACAGCTGTTATGACTTGTTGCAATTTGACTTTGAAAAGGGCCTTCGATTTAAATTTTATACACTAACATAACAAAGCTCTCTGATGTCTTTTTTTCTGACTTTTTCCATCACATGTCATTGTAACTACAAACCCAATATCGAAAAAAACTAAATGTATATGGTTTGGTGAGTAAGAGGCCATAGCATTTTTTACTTTCCTGGGAGTTAAATTCGTACTCAACATAAAGTTATTACTAAAATTAATCTTTTGAGAGTATGTCTTTAGTACTATTGGTTAGCATTACTGTTGTCAAAACAATTATACGCTAAAGAACAGCTTTTGTACAATTTATATGGAATGGTTTTTAATAAGAGACAAAAATTGTTCAAAACTGGTTAGGATGATAAATGTTGGATATATTTATCAAGTCTTGTAACAATATCACTTGCAATTTTTTTTATGGCTTTAATTTGATACAAAATTACGAGAATTTTGTGATAAATTTCGTATAATGTCGACGTTATCAAGATAGGGCGGATATTCGCTATACCGAATATAAAATTTTACAAGAATGTCCCAAGGTTTCGCTATCAGTTGCAAAACTTTTGGGAAGGACCCTGTCATGACAGGATTGCGGACCCCCTACCAACAGCGGATAATATTGGGTTTTCACAGCTTTTAGCATTTCATAAATAAGCTCAAGCCCCCATGTAATTGAGTATATTTCAGGTTTGCGTACAATAAAGGTTGGGAATATATTATTTCATGACTATAATGTAATGAATGATTTCCACAATCAAAATTTTGTGCTGTTCAAAAATCGTGGGAACGGAAAAACAAAACATGCATTTGCGGAAATTACAGGCTTGCGGACATCGAGTGCAGATGTATATTGAGCGGCCGTTTAAAATAAAGTGCGCTTTACGAATATTGAGTACATTCAGGGAATATCAGCCAATTTTGTGGGCGAATGCATTCGCAAATCTTCATTAACTGCCAGTGGGACCGGGCCTTTTTTAAACAAAACCCTGATAGCACTAACATAACACACTGAGAAGATTTTTTTTTTCTTTTTTTTTAACGTAATGTAAAATATATTGAAATAAACATCAGTATTAATAAGAACTACTTCAAATCAATTGCAATTCACGGCGATTTAATTCAGAATTTCTGTGAAAATTAAGTTCGTTTACTGTAGTTAGTCTACTGATAGACGTCCATTGTACTACGTCTCTTTGAATAGTACATACTTTGCTGATATGATATATTTGCCTAACAGAATGGGAGATAACTCCTATTGGTTAATGCACAATTGTTAATTTATCCTTGTAAATTATGATTTATTATATACTATAACTAGTATGTCATATTTACAATTAGATCAAGCGGGTACTACAGTAATAGTAAATCATACACAACGAAAATACAATACAGCCAAAAATGCTAAACTTGGTTGTATAAATGGAATTTAATTTCATGACTTTTATCGCTTTTTATATGCAAATGCTGTCTATATCATATTCAATAAGAGCCACAACCGAACAATTATTTCCTGAATGCTAGACATATATAGTACATAATTTACTATTATCATATGTGCCAATTAGATATATTTTGCACCAATATGTGTTTATTCTAGTACTATATACATTGATACTTATCTTCACTGAATAAAATAAATACGAAATAACAATGGTTTGAACCAATGAAGGTGTTCATTTTGACGTCATTTTTTCTGGGCGAAATCTACGGGGTTTTTTTTTCCAAATTGTATAACATTACGCTCGCAAACACATGACAATGAAAATGAGTAAATCGAGTATTGATAATTTTATTAAACATTAAATGTTAAAGGCCCGCCTAAGTTCTAATCAACCCAGGTTACTTGAATATCACTGCACTAGACGGCAAAACAGCTAAATGAATCATATATTACACATATGGATCATTTTTTGTTTGGTGTTGCAATCTCATAGGCCTTTGGTATAGATTTTCTTATGATTTAATTTTAAGAAACTTTAAATGTTTGTTTCGGAAACATTGTGGGCCTTTTACTTTTATGGAAAATTGGAGGAAATTAGAAAAAATTTCCATTTTGTTGAGCGGCCTGTCCCAATTTCAATCCTAATATAGATTTTCACTCATATCGCACTCAGGGGGACGTCTTAAAGTTCCCTTTTAGCAGCACCGTAAAAGGAAATTTTTTGTTATCTCTTGGAAACATTTTATCAGCGCGCCATTTAAATAACACGTCTTTCAAAACATCAAGAGAACCACAAAATTAAAACACAAACAGTATATCTCACTTTAAAATATTGTCACACAGTCACAGTTAGATAGTAAACAGGTTATTTTGCTGGTGGCGCTCCGCCTCTTAATTTGTTGTAGTGCACGGATGTTATGAAGGCGATCATTAATATTTGGGAGGATACGCTGGAGATCCCATGGGTGCTGGTTGTTGGTAGGGTCCAGGTTGTTGGTAGCCAGGCTGTTGGTAGCTGACCTGGTTGCTAACTGTAAAATAGCCATATTTCATTGCATGCATTAGCTAAAGGCGTTACATAATGTTTTTATATCATTTTTATGGAATACTTTGTTACCAAATCAAATCGGTGAGTAAAATTGCTCAAATTGATAACCGTGAAGTGGTCAGTTTTAATTATTTTGTTCTAGTTTTTCTCTCTATAGTTGTCTCCATTTTGTTTATAAAAGGCGAAAGAACATCAGTTACTTACCCCATATTGACGTTATTAGCTGGTTGTGCCATGACCACACCGACAGTCTTCTTCTTGTTGCAGTGGTGACACAGGCATACCACGAAGATGATACCCCCGAAAAATAGGACTGCAGCGATCACACATCCAACGATAAGGCCAGTGAATAAAAACTCTATGATAAGTGACAGTTGTGGCGTTGTTGATGGCGGGATATGATGATGGTGGTAGTAGTGATGTATGATATATGTATTTGTAGTTGTCGTTGGTTACTGTTGTTGTTGTTGTTGTTGAGAGGACATATGTTTTTATAGTGTAAAAGGGCGGGTCGGTGTGGTTTGTACATAGTGATAAATAGGTCTCTTTCACTCAGCTGACTGAACATGCTTCTTTGGCTCAGTCGGTAGAGCCGTAGTTTTTCTCACCGAAGACACTCGGATTCGATTCCAGGTCGGAGCACTCGACAAGAATCATATGTGCAGTTTCCCTGTTCTTCTACAATAATATGCGGTGTTAATTGAAGAAGTTTATCAATGGAAAGGTTCAAAATATACTGTGAGGGTTCAAGAGGTTGTCTTTAAAAAATAATATATCTAAGAATAAACGCAGCTTTTCTGAATTGAATAAATTTTCAAAAGATTATTATTCTATTATGGCCCTTTCCAGAGGGAACTGTTCTCCTATAGTGTTGTTGGATGAGGTATAGTCCCTCATCATTATTTTATGAAGTCGTATATTTGGTCACGTGCTCATTCCCGGGGGACTATACTTTAGTATATTTTCTCGTAGTCTGGTATAGTCTCCCGTAGTCAGGAAGGACAGAGAACTGTCGCAAAATATACCATGGCTGTTATCCAATCGCATTCCTAGTAATTATCATGTGATGTACTAAAAAACGTTACATATTTACGGTACGAACAAAGAAGTCGTTTGTGTGTTATAGCGGTGGCAATGGGCAAGAAGAACTTTTAACAATCTTGTCTGTCTTGTTATAAACGAATAATTTAATTTCAAATGATATGCTAACTTCTATTGGTTAGATCTTTGAAGCTACTTCTATAGACCAAAAGAACAATACGTCGAGCATTATGACGTATACATATATGATTTTTTCGCTGGAAATTTTAAATGCAGCACAGTCATTGGCCAAACTAAACTATTGTATAAGATATCAATGCGCAATAATTGAATCTGTTCTATTGTAAAAGCAAGTACAAACATGGAAATTAACGCCTTATAAGTATCACATAGAGTTAATCACATTAAATTAAAAGCTTTAATCTCAATATTTTTGGGTTCGTGGAGTTTAGACTGAAAACAGACGGAGATTCTTTTTCACAGACGATTCTCGTCTATGAAGAATACCATTCCATGATTTTATGAAGTCTATACATACATATACTTACTAGTTTGCACAGCATTCCTGATTGTAATAAGTTCCACAGCAACCATGTTCACAGTAGACGTAAAAGTGCCAGGTATCACTGCCTCCTAGTGAAGCTTTGCAGTCTTCAGCAGACACCAGACTATCTGTAGACACAAGCATAAATACTAATTCTAAAACACGAAGTTAACATGTCTTTAATAACTGCTTGAGATCAAAAGGATAATTAGAAGAATGATGAAGTTCTTCTGAAGCACATATATCGTATTATCATAAACTGATATTTCATTAAAGTTCAGTCTGTCTTATTTAGCATTTATTATCTTTTTTTTGATTAATTATGCTAGAAAAGATATCTAGATTTTTTTTTCAGCTTATCCGAATATTTTCATTATAATGACCAAATAAATAAGAACATGGATTTTGATACAACGTTGTTTAATGCAGTAAAAGGTGTGCATATTTAGTATGTCTATCCGTGCTAAATTTGAACACGACCAGAAGATTTTGACGTGGGCCAGAAAGGATTTAAATACATAAAAAAGTATAATTTGATACTGAATTGATTTGGACTTGAAGTTTTTGGTTTGTTTTATGGAAAATAAACAGTCAGGTCCATTTAAGGTTATAAATTGTTAAGGAGGCTGGTAAAAGCTGGAATGTCCGGAGAAAGCAAGCTACCTACATTCAGAATCGAATGAAGATTCGAAAATCTTGTTTACTTGTTATATCATTTCATTACTTAACCATTGATGTCGCTATTTTTTAACTTCATCGGGATATGAAAGAAATATCGATTGCAAACTGTGTAAATCCGCACGAATAATCCGATGAAGATGAAGTTAACAAATAGTTACAGCAATGCTTCTTATTATTTTTCAGACTACTTGCTAACATAAATTATGTTTAAATGTACGATTCCATTGATTTTCTAATAGATTTTTTTTTCTAAATCAATACGCAATGTCGACGTCTCTATAGTGACGCCATGATAACGTTGAGTTTTCGTGCCATTCTCGGATATTTTAATAGTATGAAGAAGAAGAATCTGCCAATCAGAAAGGCCGATTAAGTATGAACACATATACTAATTATTTAAATTTGATTTTTTAGTTTTTTTCTTACTTTCATTCATTATTTTTTCTCACTCAGTTAAGGGCATATCATTAATCTCTTGATGTACAGCAAAAGTGTTATAGTTCATCTACCATAGAGGGGGAAAACATTTAAAAACTATTTAAGAGGGACATTTTCCAAAGAAGAAACAGATAAACCCCTGTTGAAGGAACAACCTACCACTTATCTTTCTACCTAAAATGTCAATCAAATTATCGCTACAAATTATTATAATGTATCCGTCAACGGTCCCTCGATAACAACAATAGTCAATTAACAAAAATGACGATAAAAATACATAATGGCAAGTTTAACCTTTTCTGAAAATGTGAAATCAAACTTAAGCTCAAAACTTTTCCAAAAAGTTTCCGTTTTTCTACGTATTAGGGGCGTGTCCTTAACACGGTTTAGAGGGAATTACAGAACGCATTTGTAAAAGTTTCAAACTATTGTCGATTTCAAAAGTAATTCCCCATGTAGTACACATTTTCAATGACTGCAAGTTTAATTCACCAACAACGAACCCCCAAACAACAGTATTATTTCTTCATAAACAGTTTTGGACTTACGGCGAGACATCAGATAATGTAGCGACAACGAGAAATGTTTATTATGACAACATTCAAGCATGATCAATATTGAAAGAGCTAATGTCTTTGTCTCATTCACATGAACTGATAAAGCGGTCATGCCGTTTGGATATTTCATTATAATACAATATAAATAGACTACAATGTATGCCAAATTCACGGTTTTGAACTTAAAAACAAAACGTATGTACCCGTGTGTTATATTTTAGTTCAGGACATTGTGTAATTCAGGCGAGGATTTAATTATATACGTTAGGGATTTGCGTCTGACAAATACAGACCTGAACATTATTCAGGTGGCACGAACCCATTGTCTCAAGACACGTTATATACCGGGCCTTATTATTGTTACCATTCTTTGTTTTTTTGTGTATTGTTCTCGTACCGATATTACGAACATATGTACCCGGCCTTCTATACCTTTCGGTCTTTTCTAAAGACGACACCATTATCTGTTTAGAAGTCTTTTGAGTTACAATATTGCAGCTATCGTACCGATAGAGCGGTGTCCTACCCAATGGATATATAAAGGGGACAACTAAGCACGAAAAAATAAGAAAGCACCACAAAAACGAAAAATGAAGCTTCCATTTTTGAATATCTCTTTTGTGTTCAATTAGTTTCAGAAAATTGAAAAAGTGACTCCTTTGGTGGCCTATTTGAATAAAACTGAAGTTCTCGCAAAAAAAGGTTTGCCGTTCAGAAACAAAATAAGCATGCATATCGTATGGATATTTATAGTATGTGTCTGAAACTCTACAAAGGCAATATAACTGCAGGTCAAGTTGACCCAGGTGACATGAAAAAATCTTGACCTTTAATTGACCTGAAATTGATCTGAAATGCACCTGAAATTGAGGTAAATTTCACATGAAGCTGCAGGTCACTTTCATTCTAGCAGTCCAATATTAAAACTAGAGGGGCAATGTTTTAAGTATTTATCGGCCTAACGGCCTCCAAGTGTTCTTTCTACCAACAAACTGTATATTTGCCTTGTATCGGCTTATAATCTATACTTAATACCCTTGTTTTTTACTTACACAATAAAAAGTACTGAATAAACGGAAGAAATAAGCATTACATGCTCTCATAATTCTATATTTCATAAATAAAGTGTTTTTCGTATTCAATCACAAGTCAAATGTGCCATCATTGTCATACTCACCAATCAAGAAGAGTTTTTAATATGTTATTCATCACCAAAAATTACAAACATTTTGTTAACCACAATACTTATAATGTAAAGGTTTCAATTTTACAATGTCAATTAATAGTTCAAAGTGAATATTTGCAGTACAGCCAAAAATCGTGGTATTACTCCTACGGTGCACACAATCAAACTAAGAAACGTCTACCATTTCATTTCATATTTTAAAGATAATAACAATAATTGCAAAGTGACCTAACATAAAGCATAAAAAACAAGATTTTTACGGTCAATTAATTCTAAATTGCAACTCATGTCTATAAAGCATTATATATGTTGTGTCCATGTCGTTTTGAATGATTTCAATTGATTACTGAAAACAAAACAAAACATGTCAAACATATTTAAAATCACATAGTTCCACTTACTTGCTAAAATTCCACAAAACAATGAAATAGAAATTATATCAAACATGATGGCCGAATAGAATCAGTGCGATCACTATAATCCTAGCTATAATTCCGGCTAGATGTTTTATCTAAATGACCGAATACACGACCTACTCGAGCTGATCAATCCGACTGGGTTAACAATAGTTAAATAGTCCACAAAACATAAGGTTCATTGTCTCTTCAGTGTTGTGGTTACGTGATTGCACGTAGTCACAAACATTATCAAACCCTATGGACATCAAACGTTTTGAGAACAAATTATTAAACCCTATGGACAGTTAAACGTTTTGAGAACAAATAATGGTTGAAAATGTGTTTTAGCAGTAGTATCAAAAAGCAGTATGCTAATATTTACAGGCATAAAATAAGTACATATGTCTGACCATAGTTGATCCAAAAATCATCACATGTTGAATGTTGAATGTCGAATGTCGAATGTCGAGCTGCACAACATTCAAAAGTCCGTTCGTTAATCAGTTATATGTAAGTTCTGAATGTTGAATGTCGTTTGTCGAGCTGCACAACATTCAGATTTTGTTCTCGTTGGCCAGTTATTGGTTCTTAATGTTGAATGTCGTATGTCGAGCTGCACAAGATTCAGATTTTGAATGTTGAATGTCGAGCTTCGCAACATTCAGATTTGTTGTCGTTGGCCAGTTATTGGTTTTGAATGTTGAATGTCGTATGTCGAGCTGTGCAACATTCAAACTTCTGTTCGGTGGCCAACGATATTGGAAAGTTGAATGTCGAATGTCGTATATCGAGCCAACTTCACACATCCGGCAAATTAGTGTTTGTCATGCATGCTCGAAACAAAAAATGACATAATTGCCTCTACAATGTACCTTTAAGTTATATTTGGTATGAAAATAATGGTAAAGCATGCACTGAATAGATTTAATATTCGTGTTTTAAAATGTTAAGTTTAAAAAAGTTCAAATAACTGAACAAATACACGGGCATAATAGTGTCGTTTTTCTGATGTTATCTCCTTTGAGGCCATTGGAAATAAATACTTACAAATTAGGCTTGTTTTTCCTTTGTTAGCTACAGTTAATGACCAATACGCCTCTCTTTTTGTGTAATGGTAGTTGAATTGTAGCCTTCTCTTTGGATGGTTACTTACACACTTCACTAATTTTACTACCTAGTATTTACTTGGGTCACATAATTCAAGAAATTAACATTCAGGCTACAGAAAGCTGCTTTAAAGATGCTCCACCGCCGACAGAGCATAAATGATATTCATCATTTGAACAATAATTGGTGTTTAATCGTGTATATATATATGCCTAATCAACACAAAAATAACATAAAATAATTTGTTTTGCCTTTGGTGCATGCGCAATCATTACTTTATTATATATAAGATATAGTGCCACGGATTTTTTTTCGGGATGCAATTAATTATTTTTCATATTTTTAACTTGAAGTAAAATTAGAAGCTCAAACTTTTCAATGGTGGTAATGGTGTAAAGTAAGTAATTTTTTTAACTGAAGAAAAATACAAAATCGTCTGCTCCTGTTTTTGATAGTGTAAAAATACCATTTGTCAGCGGTGGAGCATCTTTAAAGTATCCAAATATTGTAATGATCATGTAAAATATCTATATGTTTAAACTATTTATTCTAAAATCATTATAAATCTTCCTATTTGGGTGACGATGCCTAGTAATGATGGCAAAATCTCTCCCAACCTTTAAGTTCTGTCCTTTTAGATATCATGATTTACGTTACTCTTCTTATTAGGTGTTGTGGGGTAATATATCTGGTATAGGCCTGGATTACAGGCTTTTGCTAATATTTAGCTATGGACATACATTTACAATAGGAAACTCATGTAGAATCACTGGATATAATTATTCAATTTCTTCTGCCTTACACAGTTATATTAAGATACATTGCTATTGAAAATGTATTATTTATGCATAAGAGCATATGATTCAGTAAATCTTTGTTCAATTTTATATAATAAATTCCTTTTGTTTCTATGCTAATCATGTATCTTAATTAAGTAAGGGGTGCCTTGGAATCTCGATTGACCTAGAAAATAAGCCTGTAGTGTTCTACAGTGTAAATGAAAGTTGGTGTAGTTGTTATCACTCTCAAGTGATACGAAAACTAGCTCGCTCTCCTCCGCCACTACATATTGGTGGGCCTGCATTGTAGGCCGAACCTGAATCTGCACCAGTGGAGTAAAACATTTTTGGCTAAAAACTACTCCAATCACTGTAGTGTATTTTACATTTAAATTGTATGATAATAAGAGAAAAAATTAGCAATTTACAGATAGTTATTTATTGCTTTTGGCGTACCTTACGGGAGCCAGCATCTGACTTAGTATGCATTAGTATATTTTAATTTAGTTTTTTAATTTTAATTTAATTAGTATATATCTATATAATTATACACAGTTACATGAATACTATAATCTTGTAGGGGTTTTGACCATGATGGCAGAATTATGGTCAAAACTCTACAAGATTCTATTATTCATGTCACAAGTGTAAGCGACCTTGAAATATTCCTGAAAATTAAACTCAATATCACAAAATCCAAACCAAGCTGGTCCCTCCATGTGCCAACTAACACTGTTACAGGTCCTCTGAAGGATGGCTTACCCTCTGATCTCAATGCTAGTGCGCCTAGCTATATCCCGTTGCCTGGTTCGATGACCTCGACACCACTGTCAATGCCTTAATGGTGAACTATAGACATTGACCTTCATTACTATTATACCACTCTACTATCTCAAAATGGTCGTATTAAGCAAATCGCATAATAAAAACATGTAATCTATAAATTTGATATATTATGCTACTTATAGAATGAGATCTTATTTTATCATATCCATATGATTTAATTGTAATTAGTTTAATATGTTATCTATAACTTATATGTAAATACCACCTGTTTACCATGACCATTATAATTATAATAATCTTCTTCCTAATTGAAGTTTTATTTATTATATTAAATTTCCTATTTAGTACTTTCTACTAATATTAATTCATTTTTTTTTACTTCAGATATTTCCTGCAGCAATATATAGTAAGTACTATGCGGATAAGTATTCGTTTTGCAACAAAAGCATAAGCAAGACCTGATCTAATATCTATCTTAGCTTGCTTGTCTAGCCACTGCATGGACAGCTTTTTGTTTAATTGGTTTTTTGTTGTTGTTTTTCTTTTTGTTTTGTTTTTGCTCGCTTGTCCAAGCATTACTTATTGTTGGCTTGTGTGTTTGTCTTCCTTTATATTCAAGTTTATTCTTATTTTAGTTACTTACTTATTTATCAACTTATAATTTATTTATTTCCTAATTATACCTATATGGTGGTTTATTGTTCATGGTTTTCTTTTCATTAGAATTTCTTTTTTTTCTTCTGTTTTTCCCTTTCTTTATTGCTCTATTTTTAAATTTTATCTGTAATATGAATTTAGTTTTACATTAATCAACAATGTTGTCTTGATATCATGTATAAAGCATATTATTATAAGTTTTAGAAATTTTGTTTTGTATCAGTGTTGTATGTTAATTGTTAGTTAATTTTGTTGTATCATTGCTTTAGTCAGGTTCCCACACCCCTTAGTCTTCGTTAGTTGGGTCCGTATAGCTTCTTGTGCGTTTTTTTGTTGAATGATGATTGACCCCCCAACCCCCCCCCTGTAATGAGTGATTTTTTATGTGGTCGAACCCCCCCCCCCCCCCCTCCCCCCCCCCCCTCCTCCCCCTCTGTCCCCCCCCCCCTTCCCCCTTTTGAAACCCCCCCCCCTTTCCCATAATTTGACCCTCCCTAAAAACAAGATGTTTCGTCCTTTATCCCCCCCCCCCCCCCCCCCCCCCCCCTTTTGCCCCCCCCCCCCTTTGCCCCCCCCCCACCCCCCCCCCCTTTTAGTTTAAAGACCGTCCTATTTTTTATTTTCCCCCCTTTTTATAGTTATACAAAGATGCCCCCCCCCCCCCCCACTGTAAAATCAATTATTCTAAAAAAGCCCCCCCCCCCCCCCCCCCCCCCCCCCCCCCCCCCCCCCCCCCCCCCCCCCCCCCCCCCCCCCCCCCAAACCCCCCCCCCCCCCCCCCCCCCCCCCCCCCCATAAGATTTTTTTACCCCCCTTCCCCTCCCCCCCCCCCCCCTTACAAACCAAAATTCTACAAGATTGCCCCCCCCCCTCCCCCCCCTTTTTTCCCATTTCCCCTTACCCCCCCCCCCCCCCCCCCCCCCATTTTTTTTTTTCCCCCCCATTAAAGTTTTTCCCCCCCTTTTTTTTTTTTCCCTTTGTTTTCCCCCCCCCCCTTTTTTTTTTTTCCCCCCTTTTTTTAACCCCCCCTTTTTTTTTCTTTCCCCCCCCCCCCCCCCCCCCTTTTTTCCTTTTATTTTTCCCCCTTTTTTTCCCCCCCCCCCCAATTTTCCCTTCAAATTTCCCCCCCCCCCTTTTTTTAAAAAATTTTTCTCTGTTTTCCCTAAATTCCCCCCCCCCCAATTATCCCCCCCCCCCTTTGTTTTCTCCTTATAACAACCCCCCCCCCCCCTTTTTTATCCCCCCCCCCCCCCCCCCCCCCCCCCCCCCCCCCCCCACCTGTTTTTTTTTCCCCCCCCTTCCCCCAATAATGGGAGCCCCCTTATAAGATGTTTTCCCCCCCCCCCCCCCCCCCCCCCATTTCCCCCCCCCCCCCCCCCCCCCCATCCCCCCCCCCCCCCCCCCCCCCCCCCCCCCCCCCCCCCCTTTTTCCCCCTATAATTTTTTTCCCCCTTCCCCCCTTCCCCCTTTTTTCCCCCCCCCCCCCCTTTTTACCCCCCCCCCCCCTTCCCCTCCCCCCCCCCCCCCCCCCCCCCCCCCTTTTACCCCCTCCCCCCCCCCCCCCCCCCCCCCCCTTTTTCCCCCCCCCCCCCCCCCCCCCCC
>NW_027187545.1:0-7500 GCF_041381155.1 Argopecten irradians | reverse complement strand
CCCCCCCCCTTTTCCCCCCCCCCCCCCCCCCTTTTTTTCCCCCCCCCCCCCCCCCCCCCCCCCCCCCCCCCCCCCCCCCCCCCCCCCCCCCCCCCCCCCCTTTTTCCCCATTACAAGATGTTTTTCCTCTTAATTTTCTATTCCCCCCCCCCCCTTTTTTTTCCCCATTTTCATGTATTTCCTCCTTATACCTAAAGGTGTTTTTCCCCCCCCCCCATTCCTTTATTTAACCCCCCCCCCCATCCTTTTTTCCCCCCTAAAATTTTTTTTTTATTAATTTTTTTTCTTTTTTAAATAATTTTTTACTAGGATCCCCCCTTTATTCCCAAATTTTTGATCATTTATAAAAATTTTTTTAAAACCCCCCCCTTTTTTAGATTATTAACCCCCCCCCCAAAATTTTACCCCCCCCCCCCCCCCCCAAAAAAACCTCCCCCCCCCCCCTCCCCCCCCCACCCCCCCCCCCCCCCCCCAAATATGTTTAAGTTTCCTTTTTTTTTTCCATTTGTCCCCCCCCCACATTGAATTTCCTTTTTTTTTTACCCCCCCCCCCTTTTTTTAAACTTTTTTTTTGACCATCCCCCCCCCCCCCAAAAAAAAAATATAACCAATTTGACGACTTCCCCCCCCCCCCCCCCGAAAAAAAACAAAAAGAAAAAACCAAAAAAACCATAATTTTTTAAATCTCCCCCAATAAAAAAAACACAAATTTTTTAATTTAACCCCCCCAATCCTAAATTTTTTTTTTAAAAAATATAAGATTTTTTACCCCTCCCCCCCCCCCCCCCCACCCCCCCACCCTACTCCCCCACCCCCCAACCCCCCCCACCCCCCCAATATTGATCCCCCTTCCCCCCCCCTGAACAAGATAATCCCCCCCCCCCTCCCCCCCCCCCAAAAACCAAGTGTTTGATTCTTTAATTCCCATCCCCCCCCCCCCCCCAAAAATCCCCCCAAAAGGACAAAAAAATGGACACAATAGATCCCCCCCCCCCCCCCCCAAAAAACCCCCCCCTCCCCCCCCCCCCCCCCCGTCCTAAAAAAATCCCCCCCTCCCCCCCCCCCCCAAAACATCCCCTTTTACCCGCCCCCCCCCCCCCCCCCCTTTTTGTCCGCCCCATAATTTTAAGCTAAGTTATATTGCCCCCCCCCCCCTTAACCCCAAATAAAAAACCCCCCCCCCCCCCCCCCCCCCCCCCCCCCCTCCCCCTCCCCCCCCCCCGCCCCCCCCCCCACCAATAAAAAACAATTTTCCCCCCCCCCCAAATCAAATTTTCCTCCCATTTTTGCGATGGCCCCTTAAAAAACCTTTTTAAAGTTTGTTTTTTTCCCCTCAGTTTTTTTTTTCCCCCCCCCCCCCCTTATTTTATTTTTTTTTTAACAAATTTTCTCAGAGGGATTTTTTGGTTTTTTTTTGCCCACCAAAGAATAATCCTTTCCCCCAGGGCCCCTATCTTTTCCCTCTGTCCCCCCCCCCTCCATCCCTTTTCAAACTAAGGGGGGAAATATAAAATTTGAGACAGATTCCTTCAATACCTGAGAACCCTCCCCCCCCTGAACAAATTTCTAACTTCCTCCCCTTTTTTTGAAATGGCTTCCCCCCCCTGGCGGCCATCCCCCTTTACCCCCCAGTCCCCAAAAAAAATATGCCCTTTAGTGTCCTAGGGGAACCCTAAAACCATATCCAAATTTGAGAAATTTTTTTCTTTTTTCCCCCCCCCCCGGATAACCCCCCCCCTCTTAAAATCCCCTTTCTGCCCCCCCCCCTCGGTTCACTTTTTCCCCCCCTCTAGGGCCCCGGGGAACCCATAATGAAATTTGTTACTCCCAGAAAGACCAAAAATCTCCCCTCCCACCTCGATCCCTTCTTTTCCCCTAGTGCATTGTGAGAAATAAATGGATAACAAAATTTTTTTTATTCCCCCCAAAGATGGCCCCCGGCCCTTTCCCCCCCCTCTCCAATGTTGAACCTCCCCCAAAATGCAATATGCACAAACCAGGGCCCCACCCATAATAAAAAAGTTTTAATGCGTCTAACATTCCCCAAACGCAATTATTTTTAATTCGTCACCCCCTTTCTTTTCCCCCATAGTTTTTTGCTTTGCCCGTCGAGCCCGTTTTTTTCCCCTTGCGAATTCCCCCGTTTTCCCCCCCCACCTCACCGTTTTAAGTTTTGATTCCATTTTCCTTTTGCGTTCGTTTGCGTTTTGATTCGTTTTGGCTTTCGTTCGTTTTTTTTTCGTGCCCCCAATTCCCCCCCCTTACCCCCCCATTGATATTTGATTAAAAATGGTTAATGCCAAATGTTTTGGCTAAACTAAAAGTTTTCCCCCCCAAACGACCCCTGTAGGGGCCCTCATTGGTTGGCAATTTACCCCCTGGACCAGTAAACATTCCCCACAAAAAATTTAAAAGAAAAAATCCCCCCCCTCCTAGACATTATTTTTTAGTTTGATACATGTAACCTACACCCTTTTTGATAGTAAGGATCATCCCCCCCTGTATACCTTTCTGCAAGGTTTATATAGTACCCCCCTAAATAAAATACCCCGTATGTGCCCATAATTTACAGTGTACATTGTACATGTAATTTCAATATCACTTGTTAACACCCCCTCGTCCCCCCCCCAGTGGCCCTGAAGGATTACAGACAGGTGTGAACTCAAACGCCACAGGACGCCCTACTGCTGGTCCCCAACTCCACTGGTGCATACCCTTTCCCCCCCCATCACTTTAGCACTGGATCCCCCCCCCCCCCTATGACCCCATTAAATCCCCATGATACATCACTATTCTTCTTAATAAAAAAAACAAAAAACAATATCCCCCAAATTGGAAGATTTCACTTTTTTTATAAAATAATTTTATGTCCCCCCGAAATTTTTTTCCCTTTATTTTTTTCCCCCCCCTCAATAGATATCAAATACATAATTGACCCCCCACCCCCCCCCAAAATAAAAATCCATCCCCACGAACTGACAGTTGATACATCTTTACATTCAACTGTATCTCCCCCCCCCCCCCCCCCTTTACCTATTCGCCATTGAATACAAATTTACGCCAAAACCCAATAAATTCTATCTGTAAATTGCTAACCCTCTTATAAAAAAAATACTTTTCAAACCCATACATTTTTAAATGTTAAACCATACCCTACCCCTGATTGGAGTAGTTTTAGACCCCTCCCTGTTTTACCGCCCCCACTATATAAATTCCCCGTTCGCCCCTCCTTTTTTTTTTTTTTTGTCAAATATGTAGTTTAAAATATAAAATACAGTTTGTTTACAAAAAAAAAAATTTGAGAACAACGTATCAAAAAAAAATGATTTGAGTGATAACCCCCCCCTTCCCCCCCCCCCACTCCCCCCCCCCCCCACCCCCAGCCCCCCTTTTCCCCCCCCCCCTTTTTTTCCCCCCCTCCCCCCCCCCCCCCCCCCTCTTTTAAATAAAAAAAATAGAAACAAAAGGAATTTATTATGTAAAATTGTAACATTAAAATTTACTGAATCAATGCTTTTTATGCATAAAATAACTAAATTTTCAAAGAGCAGTGTATGTTAATATAAATGTAAAGATAACAGAAAGAAAGTTTGATTGGATCCTCCCCTTTTCTACATCATTTTCATATTGTAAATTATGTCCATACCCCCTTAAAAATCAAAAGCCTGTTTCCAAGGCTGATAAATCAATATATACCCTACAGCCCTTAATAAGAACCTGGAGTAAAAAAAAATCATAATATCTAAAAGACAGAACTTAAAGGCTGGGATATATTTTTGCCATCATTACTAGGCATCGTTTATTACCCTACTAGGAAATTATAATGATTTTAAAATAAAGTTGCATTCCCCCCAATTTTAATATTTTACAATTTTTTTACAATCCCCTCTTTCTGTAGCCCCTGCACTTTTTCCCCCTTTTGATCCCCCCTTCCCCCGCCCCTCCCCCGGTCCTCCCCCCCCCCCTGCCCCCTATTCCCCCTCCCCCTCCCCGCGAAAGTTTATTTCCCCCCCCCTTAAATAAAATACCTTAACTTTTATATTGCTTTTTTTTGTATGAATTCCAATTTTTAAACCCTCGAAATTTTATTTTCCAAACTTTTTTTTCCCCCCCCCACCGCAAAATTTAGTAACCGCGAAAAAAAATTTACCAGTACATACATTTGAAAAGATTTTTAAATGCAACAAAACCTTAGGTAAGGACGTTTTCTACTTAATAAAAATCATTCTATAAAATTTCCCCCAAAAATATTTATATTCCCCCCGCCCCCACAAATCCCCCCCCCCCCTAATACCCCCCCCCTATCCCCCCCCTCCCCTCCCCCCCTGCCCACCGTAAACCATCCAAAGAGAAAATGGCTACCAATAATTGCCCCCCCCCCCCCCCGTACCCCCCCCCCATTAAAAAAATGTAGCCCCAATAATAAAAAAGCCCCCCCCCAAATAAAAAAATCCCCCCCCCCCCTGTAAATTAACAATTATAATTTATTACCAATGGCCTCCCCCATCCCCCCCCCACTATTAAAAGCCCGTGTACCCACCTTCCCACATCCCCCCCCCCCCTTTCCCCCCCCCCCCCCCTCCCCCCCTAACATTTTTTTTAAAAAAAATAAACCCTCCAAAATTTTTTCATATTCAGTCCATGGCTTTACCCCCCTAATTTCAATACCAATTATAACTTAAAACCTCTAGAGGTAATTATGTCCTTTTTTTTTGGCTTATTTTTCCCCCCCCATGACAAAAACTAATTTGTCCCGTCTTTTCCCCCCCCCTTTAGGTGTTCAAAACATCCCCAAAAATCCCGCCCCCCAAAAACCTTACATAAGACCCCCCCCCCCCCTACCCACCCATAAACCTCCCAATCCGGTAATTAAATACCCTATTGATTTTTAAATTTTTTATTAAAGCATTTTCCCCCCCCCTCCCTTAACAATGAAAAATCCCTTAAAGTTTTTGCCCTCTCCCCCCCGACCCCCCCCCCCCCTCCCACCCCCCCCCTTTCCCCAATGGTTCCCCCCCCCCCTGGAAAAAATGTGTGGAAGTGGAAGTATCATTTCAGAAGTTAATCTATTCCGGGATCCCCCCCCCCCCCCCCCCCATTTTTTTTCCCCTCTCCCCCTATGGTTTCCCCCCCCTCCCCCCCCCTTTTAAGCCCCCCCCCCCCCTAAATTTAGGGCATGGTTCCAGCAAAAACCCCCCCCCTTTCCAACCTTCCCTTCCCCCTCCCCAAAAAATCATTTTTTTATCCCCCCATTGCAATTTGGAAATTCCCCCCCATCCCGTTTCCCCCCCCTCCCCCCTTCTCCACCTCCTCCCCTTTTTCCCCCCCCCCCCCCCCTTTCTTTTTTTTCTATTCCCCCCACCCCCCTCCCCACCATCCTCCCCCCCCCCCATCCTTGACCCCCCCTTCATAAAAAGGGTTATTTGTGACTACCCCCCCCCCCCTCCTTTGTTTTTTTTGGACAATCCCCCTTCCCCCCCCCCTTGTTCCACCCCCTCCCCCCTCCCATCCCCCCCGCCCCAAATTTAAATCCCCCCCCCCCCCCCACCCCCCCCCCCCCCCCCCCTTCCCCCCCCTCCCCCCCTCCCCCTCCCCCCTCCCTTTCCCTTCCCCCCATGGGTTTATATGTGAATAAAAAAAAAATGAATCCCCCCCCTCCACCCCCCCTCCCCCTCCCCCCCCCCGCTTATTTTTTTTAATTTTTTTTTTTTTCCCCCCCCCCATTCTCCCCCCCCCCCTTCCCAAACCGGATCCCCATTCTAAACCCCCCCCCCCACCCCAAAAAAACCCCCCCCCCCCCTTCCCCCCCCCCCTCCCCCCCCCCCCCCCCCCCCATTAAACAACAATTCACTCCCTCCCCCCCCCCCCCCCCCTCTCCCCCCCTTTTTAATTTTTTTTCAATTTTTATGAAAATATGGGTACCCCCCCCCCACCCCCCTTTACCATCCCCCCTCCCCACCCCTCCCCCCCCCCCCCACGTTTTTCATCCCCCCCCTCACCCTCCCCCCCCCCCTCCCCCCCCCCCTTCCCCTTTCCACCCGTTTATCCCCCCCCCCCCCCCCCTCCCCCCCCCTCCCCCCCCCCTCCCCCCCCAACTCCCCCCCCCTCCGCTCTCTTAAATCCCCCCCTAAAATCAGACCATTTATCGTCCCCTTAAATAAATTAGAGTTTTTTTTAATTTTTGCCCCCCTACCACCCCCCCCCCATTTAAACTCATCCTTATTTTTAAACAATTACCCAAAAACAATTATTTCCCCTCGCTTTTCCCCCCCCTCCCCCCCCCCCCAACATCCCCCCACTCCCCCCCCCCTCCCCCTGCCCCCGCCCCAATCTCTTCCTCCCCCCCCTCCCCCCCCCCCTCCCCCCCCTTCCCCCCCTCCCCCCCTCTTCCCCCCCCCTCCCTCGACCCCCCCCTTCCCCTCCCCTTTTATTCCCCCATTTTCCCCCCACCCTTCCCCCCTTCCCCCCATCCCCCCCCCCTCCCCCTTTTTAGCATTCCCCCCGTCCCCCCCCCCACATACCCCCCCCCTTCCCTCCCCCCCCTCCCTCCTATTTATCCCCCCCAACCCCTTGGAAAAAAAATTTTTTTATGTGGGAAAAAACATAATTCCCCCCCGATTTTTAAATTTTTTTTTTTTTCTTGGTTCCCCCCCCGTTCCGTTCCCCCCCCCCCTTTTTCCTCCCCCTCCCCCCCCTTTTTCTCCCCCCCCCCCCCCCCCCCCCCTCCTCCCCCCCCTCTTTCCCTTCCCCCCCTTTTGTCCCCCCCCCCCCCTACCTCCAGGATAAAATACCCCCTCTTCTCCCCCTCCCCCCCCCTTCCCTTCCCCCTTCCCATTCCCCCCCCCCCCCTTTTCTTCCCCCCCCCTTTTCCCTCGTTCTTCCCCCTCCAATCCCCCCCGTTCCTAATTCCCCCCCCTTGTAACCCTCTTCCCTCCCCCCCCCCTTTAATTTCCCCCCCCCCCTGCTCCCCCCTCCCCTACTTCCTTCCCCCCCCCCTCCATTACACAAATGATCCTGAACTAAACTATAACAACACTGTACATAACGTTTTGTTTAAAAGTTCAAACCGAAAATTAGGCATACAATGTATCTATTTATATTGTTATTATAATTGAAATAACCATAACGGCCTTGACCGCCTTATCAGTTCATGTGCTGAGACAAAGACTTAGCTGCTTTAATTATGATCATGCTTAATGTTTCATAATAAACATTTCTCGTTGATTCGCTACATTATCTGATGTCTCAGCCGTAAGTCCAAAACTGAATATGAAAATAATCATTGTATGGTGGTTCGTTGTTGGTAATTAAAACTTCGAAATGAAATGTTTGCTACACAACTGGGGAAATTAACATCTGAAATCGACAAAAGTTTATTGAAACTATTTACAAAAGCTATCTGTAATTCCCCTCTAAACCGTGTTAAGGGCCCCCACACTAAGCGTAGAAAAACGATTTTTTTTTGGATAAGGTTTTGAAGCTTAAGTTTGATTTGACATT